>NC_061515.1:5915000-5922500 GCF_022379125.1 Scophthalmus maximus
GCACGCACGCACACACACACACACACACACACACACACTTAGCATTATCAGACTTCTCTATTGGTCCATATCGTGGCCAGGGGCAACCACTTTGGCCTATATGATGACAAGCATATCTGCAGATGGAAAAAATAATCAGCCTGTGGCCCAACACTCAACCTAACAGCCTACACCAACATAACACTGATAATACTGGGTCACTGAGAAACAAAGAACTGATTTTAAATTCCTTTAATGTTTCATAACATTTGAGTGGATTCGTTCTCCGTGCGTTGTTTGTTTCTCACCGAGTTAAACACTGCAGAGAATCCTTGGATCATCAAGCAAAGCTCTCCTCACTGTACTGAGAACATTTTACTTTGGCTTCAGTCTCTGGAATTTTTCTACCACATGAACAGAAGTTAGAACTGTAAATACACAAAACACATATGTTTTCCTGCCAGCTTTTAGTTAGGTCAAAGTAGGTTTTTAACAGATATAACTCGTATTATCCGTATTCTGATTATTCCCATTTAATAATCATAATACCTCCCTGTCCTGTTGCCTTTTTACTGTAAAACCTTCTTAAATGTGTTTGTCATGTAGGACTTGACCTGACCCAGTGATAGATCCCTATGAAAAAACCCACTCTCTTTAAGCTCACACCCTTCAACAGACAGGTCCGCAGCAGGGTCAACTGCAGACCGCAATGTGGAGTTGGAGTCTCCAGTTAAAAAAAATAAGACTACAACTCATGATATGATACTTACATAGTCAGTTCATCAACTCAAATTTAACCCATCCCGCCAATAGTTGTCATTTGAATCCTAAAACCTAATGACTCCCTTTGCACTTATTATTTTTAACGAAGTGTGGGCTCTGCAAGCACATCTGCAGATTCCTCTGAGTATTTTTGGTTCGGCATTAATGTGAGCAGCGATGTGGTTCCACTCCATTTTGCATGATGCGAGCTCAACTGTGTTATTAACTATGAATCAGAGGAATCGCACTGGGGAGCGCAAGCAAGAACAGTCTGAAGGATAGTCATTAAAACTGGCACATGACTCGAACCAAAACAAGGCCGGCTCGGCCGCTCACTCCGCCCACCTGTACCTCAGTGTGGGACGTGTGTGGGGTTCTGTGAAGCTTCCCGCAATCACCTTCAGCAAGCAAGTTCTCCTTTCGCGGTTTTCGTGACATCACCCATGTTACTGCACTGACTCACACGTTGGAAAGAAGGAGAACAAATTTTTTTTTTTATCCTAAAATAATGCCTATTTATATTGCTATGCAAAATGCATGTCAGCCAGCTGCAGAGCCAAACGCAGATGGAGAGAAAGAAACAAACACAAATAATGAGGCTGTATCTGTACAGTATATCTGGGTTGGAGGCTATTTGGCTGGCTGCTTGTATTGGCAGTGTCAGCAATGCCTCGGTTATATTCCCAAAAGTAACGGACTGAATTAGCCCATCCATTAGGCTCATACAACAAAACAAGCTGAGCGGGGCAATAGATCCAACAATTATCAAGAGCCAATATGGTCTAAAGTGACATTTCACTTTCCTTTACAGGTTCAAGGCTTTGTGGCTCTCGCATATCTCTCAATGTCAGACGTGAAAATGAAATAGATGGAGATTTTAGATTTAAATAAATCTTCTTATCACATAGCACACTTTTATTTTTTTTTGCTTTAAGAACCAATTAAAAAAAAAAGAATCTGTTTTGTCCATATATATATTTTTTGCTCATAACACTGAATGAATCAATGGCAGCGGCTTTTAAAATAGGATGCACGCGACGCGCCGAATTCCCTGTTCCCTAAATGTTTCCGATGACAAACTCCTGGCGGTGCCAAGGGTTTTGTTTATTTTCGGTACGGCGCCGAAAATACGTGTAGCGTGAATGTCACTCAAATGAATTTCCCTCCTCTCAAGTGACTTATTTTTACTCAAGTTTGAAACGTACACTTCCTAGACAAATTCACGACGGTGCTTTTTCCCCCCCAAATTTTTGGAGGATTAAAAACAACCAAAACAAGTTGAGCGAAGATAGACTGCTCCTGCAGGCAACGGCTCACCTGTGTAGTGTGTTTTGAATCCAAACGTTATCAGACAATTTACTCATTACTGATCAAAGTATTTCCATTGATCAATCGGTAGTCTTCATCACTGCCTCAATTCACAACAGGCTCACTTTTACATATACACACACACACACACACACACACACACACACTGAAAAGATGACGGGATTGCTAAAAATATATTTAAAAGAAAGAGCAAAATGGCAAATTGTTCAAAATCTATTAAGGTCTCTAGAGAAACTCCCTGCCTGCTGATATTTGTTTTATTCCATCCATTCTGTGTCTGTTGTCGAACTTCCCCCGGCCAAACCATTACAAGTGTCGCGCGGGGGGGGGGGGGACAGGACACTCTCCTGCTGCTGGCTTCCCAGATTTACATTCGGGAGCCATTTTCTGATTCGGCTTACCAGAATTCAGTCTGAGTCGGTCTCTCTCTCTTTGTATCTCTCTCTCTCTCTCTCTCTCTCTCTCTCTCGCTCCCCATCTCTATCACCCTTCATTATAACTGTCCACTCCAAAAGAGAGTACAGAGAGCGAGACAGTGGTTGGGGGGGGGTTAGAAGGTGAGAGACAGAGAGAGAGAGAGAGAGCTGTAGCTTTCTGCTGAAATATTCATGTTGGTGCCAGCAGCTTTTCCATTCCCCACTCAGCAGGAGGCTGCTGTTTGATACATCCATGCCCCCCCCCCCCCCCCCCCCCCCCCCCCGCCCTCGCTCTTTTTTTTTTCCTCCTTCGCCCCGTCTCCCCTCCCCTCACTCTCTCTGCGTCTCTTAACTAGTGAGGTTAGTGGATAGTAAATGCTCATCGAGGGAAAACGCAGCAGCCCTGCCTTGTCGAAATGAGCCAAACGAAACAAGGCCCGACCGCAGGAAAAACAAGGTCTTCTCACGTTCCACAATGTTCAAAACCAAAACCATGACAAACAGCGAAAAGTGGATCAGTGAGTGAAATCCACTCCCCTATCACCGCCACATACTCATCAATTGTCCCAATGGCACTTGATAAGATCGACACCTCTGACAGCGGTGACCCATCACCTGCCAGCTGTCAGTTTAATATTTTCAGAGTTCAGAGACAATAGGACCTTGATCAGAGCTCAAAATATCAGTCATTTCAAACGATATGACCGTATTACTCTCTCTGTAGTAATGAGCTCGACGTCGACAAGGTGAACGACGCATTGATTACCTAGTTAGGCAAACATTTATTACATTTCCTCTGAGCTCCAACCTCAAAAAGCTGCTGGCGATTAAATCGTTGTTTTTTTTTGTTGTCATTTCTTTTTAGCCGAACACAAAAGAGCGGCAACAGCAACCACGGGAAAGTGAACATTGAAACAGCATTGTCCTTTCCGTCCCCTAGTCATCGATATGACCTGTAGGGAAATCATGCATCGTCGATGCAAAACGAGATGGAATCAGTTGAGGACATAAGGGAAATAAGTAGACAGCAACAAATGAAGGGAGTAAAAGCTTCAAGACTCAGAACATTGTTGTCTTTGATAGATGTGGGTGTCACATGACAAATGTACTTTTTGGA
Source organism: Scophthalmus maximus (assembly GCF_022379125.1). Classification (NCBI taxonomy): domain Eukaryota; kingdom Metazoa; phylum Chordata; class Actinopteri; order Pleuronectiformes; family Scophthalmidae; genus Scophthalmus; species Scophthalmus maximus. Next base: position 5,918,604 of record NC_061515.1, read on the forward strand.
ACTTCCATTTACTCTCACCAAAAAAACACAGCTGATGAGGAGAAACTGCGGCTGTAGCCTCAGAGGGCGAGGCTGGGCCTGTCGGTGAACTGCATCCTTTTTATTTAGAACTGATGTCAGCGCCGGCGGTTAACAGGGAGGGGCCGCCCGTACGGTTACACTGGGCGCACGCACAATACACGTATGTGTGTGTGTGTGTGTGTATGTGTGTACAGGAGTGCGTGCTTGCATTTAACCAGCACATGTGCTGCGGGATGTGGCAGATGTTGCAGAGGCAAGGATTAGTGTGTGTGTGCATGTATTTAAGTGTGTGCATTCAAAATATCTTTACCACAGCGGGAAGCCACAGTGGCCAATTACAGTGCAGCATCTGGGCTTGCACAGATTTATTAGTGTGTGTGTGTGTGTGTGTGTGTGTGTGTGTGTGTGTGTGTGTGTGTGTGTGTGTAGGGGATGGGGAGGTTCAGACGGAGTTCAGGTTATTTACATCTTTGCATGCAGAGTTTCAGTCAACAGACAGAGAGAGAGAACAGGGGAGAGAGAATTAGAGGGATTGAAAAGTAAATACAGCGAAGCAACGAAGACAATGGTGCGAATGGAGAAAACACTTTAAGGACGGGAGGGGAGGGGAGGAAAACTAAATAAAAGCCCTGTCATTTCCAGCCGAGATGTGAAACCTCGCTGTCTGTCTCTCCACCACTCTCAGAAAAGAAGGTACAGCGTGAACCCCAGCAACAAAGGGTACAACTCTGCACATTTTAGTCGATTGCATAATTCCCTCTGGAGTCTGTGGAAAACTAATCCTATTTGTTTTATTTTCTCTCTTTCAATTAAATCGGTCTGAGATGAAGATGACTTTGCTGTCTGGCGAACTGGGGGATTGTGAGGCACTGAATCAGCAGTGGAAGTGGAATACTGCAGCATTGGTAAAGTTTATGCTCCAGCTATTACAATTAACTCAATAAAAATGTCAAAAAAAGGGTGTTCATATTTTTGTGTTTGGCCACATAACTGGAAAAGTCCTTGTATAACCTGTATTATAACTGTATTATTAGATATACTCCAACAGTCTATCATCACATTTATTTATTTGACTGCTGTCGGATCATATGAAGCTAAAAACACACAAGAGGTGGTCAACAGTAACATGAATGGGCCAAGTGAAACATTTGTCCAATTGAACCATTGACCACCATCATCAGTAAAGTGATCAGATATCGCACATTAGGCCAGGGTAATGTTCACGTGTGTTGAATCATACACAGAAAACATAACAAAGGCAGGGAGATAACCCTTTGATCACCTGTGGTATTTCAGGGAAATAAAAGAAAAACACAATTTGAATTGAGCAGTTAACACAATAGAGCATCTTTGGAGAATTTAAGAAAGTGGCTACTACAGGAGGCATTACATTAGATTAATATGAGGATATTAATTGACTGATACCTATAACTTAACCTGGCAACGAACTCCCATTTACACATCTCGCCTGTTAATGCCATTTCAATTCTAGTGAGCAGCCGAGCACAAGCTACAGGCGATTAATGCGACACGAACATCTCACCTTGTTCTAATGGCGGCTAGTGTGACAAGAAGAGATGCAGTTCAGCAGGTGGAGCAGGAGGAGGGGAGGACAAATGGCTGCTAGAGGAAGATGGAGACAGACTCAATGAGTAGGGAAAGCTCTCGAATAACTTAGGAGCAACTCAAATTGACCAGCTCATCAATCATGGTTTTCCTGTGTGTGTGTGTGTGTGTGTGTGTGTGTGTGTGTGTGTGTGTGTGCGTGTGGCTGAGGAGAGAGTTTGAGCTCATCGACAGTGGCTTGCATTATTAAGAGGCTCCATAGGGATCCTCCGCGGGGATGCAAGTTCTGCAAAGGACACTTGAGCTAAACTCCTGGTATAAACACGAATACATTTTTAGGTGTTTGGGTGGACAAGCAATTATGTGTGGCACCAAAATAAAACAAGTTGACTAGTTGGGGAGAAACATTGGTCTTCTGCACCACAATATTCCACACAACAAAGGAGCACTTTCTATAAAACGTAAAAACTTTTAGACGGTGTTAACGTTGAGTCTGTCAAGAATATGCTCCATATGCTTATTCAATGCCATTTTTTCCCCTCCCGATCTTCAATTAATTAGCACGAAAGAGACATGACCCCCGTCCTGCTGTGATGATTAGTCAGTCAGCCAGCGCATATAGAAAATCTATTGGTCTCAGGCTGCCAATATCCAGATGCCTTGGCTGACATTTGCTTTTTATGATATTGGCGAGATTTAGCCACTCATCAGCTCAAGGAAGAAAAACTGGCCTATTGGTTAATGGTAAATGGAGCGAGAGAGACAGAGAGAGAGAGGGAGAGAGTAATGCAAAGTATAGATTGATGCAGTGGATATATTGCTGTACAGAGCAGAATCTGGTCTGCAGGGCAGAGTCGGCCTATCAAGTACCATAAGATAAAGCATGTTAAAGAAAATCGAGTCAGATAATGCCTGCTCTAGGATATTGACTCCAGCACAACAACACAAAGAATCTTAATGTGAAGGTTATCGGTGTCTGTTTAGTTGCGTTTGTTGAAGGCGAGAAAGGAACTCTGGGTCCAACCCAGCGAATCCCTTATTTCTTTGGCTTCATCGCCGAATTAATTTCAATGAGCAATTCACATGACTTGAATTTATAGTCACCGGGTTATTTCAATGAGTCCCATCAAGTCAGAGTTACCTGCCGGGGACTCGACATGCACGTGATCCCACAGATTGAACGCAAATACTGATTGAATGGGAACCAAGATGGGTGGCGTTTCTGAACCGGTGTATGCTTTTGTAGAAAAACAAAACAAGTTATGTGTACGCAGTAACAGCGGCAGGCAGACATTCGGTCATTCATGTTTCTGTAATTCATACTGACGCAGGGAGCACACATGCAGGTAATGAATCAGCGTTGCCTGTAAGTCAGTAGCGATGACACTATATAGAAACGAACGAATGAGAACCACAGTGTAATCAGCGACCTCAACCTTATAGCCTTTGTCCTTGTAAGCGACCGTTTCCCCTCTGGTCAGGTTGACTTTTCATCCATGTATAGCTTCTGCCCCCCAGTGGTCAATTAAGGCGACTCACTCGCTCGCTCACTGCCTCCACGAGCTGCACCACAGAACTAGCAGACTCGATTGCCTGAATGCAGTTTAAGCTGAACAACTCGGCAACCCCCCTTGAAGACCCACTCCTCTCTAGCTTTGTTCTGCTCGTGGTTTCTTCACCCGGTGGCTTCACCCAGACGAGTCTGACACTGGAGGAGTGGTTTTCACGTTCATCTGCTGCAGAGAATGTTCCCCCCTGCTTGCCGTGAGTTTGGCGTGTGCACAGATACGCGGGATTGAGTGCTTGTTACCTCACAATGGCTTGCGGCTAATCGTCGTCCAGGATGCGAGTCACACGCGCCATGTGGAAATCAAACGGATGTCTCGGTGACTTATAGGGGACATCTTGAGTTCAGCAGTTGAACTGTTGAAAGGAACAATATTAACATATTCATAGATGCTGTTTTTGATTCCCCGTCAAGGGGAAGTGAATGAATGAATGAATGTTTAGGTGGCTGAACTTTTGTTGTGGAATAATGACAGAAGTCGCAAATTATTATTCAAGGCCGATGATTCTCGTGTGTCAAAATCATGGATCTGTTAAAATTGCCCGCCCGCTGATTTGAATTCATTTGACTCAAGGCAATTTTTCAATTTGCTGCAGGAATCATACTTGTCTCTCCTGATGGAAATCGTATATCATGCCACAACTCACCCCAGGTTGTTGTCGGAGAGATGGGGCACAAACAACCACTGAGTTACTGATGCTCAAACAAAAGTGTTTCCATCCCCTGTCTCCCCTAATAGGCAT
>NC_061515.1:5927500-6117500 GCF_022379125.1 Scophthalmus maximus
GCTCATGCTCATGCATGCAACATAATGCAATCTGACTCAGATTGAACATTTAAACATGATTCAAAAATTTCTCAACCATTAAAAATGTGCAGAAAATAAAATCCTCTTTCCTTAAAATACGTGTGATTTGGATTAAAAGTGAAATACAGGTTTCCTTCCCAAGGGATACAGATGAAGTGGAAAATTATTTATTAATGCACCTTCATGTGACACATAAGAATATTGGGCTGATTTGTGCACATTAGTTGTGTCCTGTAATTTCAACTGCAGCTACCATTTCAATTCTTTTTTGTCCCCACTGTTACATTGTTCCGTACAGAAAGATTTCAGAGAACTGATTGATCCTTCAATGAAAATAATCAATAGTAGATCATCACCCAGTTTTTCAGTTGTTCATTATATGCTGGTGCCATTCCTCATGACTGCCCAGTGAGCTCCCAGTGAAGTAATCCCAGCGGTATTAACGCGGCCGCTCAGCAGTTTGAGCTCTGCGTCTGGGTGGGTTGGGTAGAAGTTGAAGGAGAACTGCAAAACAACATCAAATGTTAATGCATGACCATGCCTATATCCACACACAACTATGATAACTCTAACAAACAGAAGGAGCAAAAGACCTGAGAAGGCTGGCCGACAGTCAGGGTTCGCCCTCTGGAGGTCACAAATATCAGCTGTTGGATGTAGCTGTAGTATTTACCGGAGACCTGAAACAAGCAAGACAATGGACCTTTACGAAAGGACAGTTTACGGACATTTTTACATTATATCACATTACAATTTAAATGACTAAATTGTTTGAATTGCAAAAAAAGATTTGTAACAATACAAAACTACTATTTTTGTGCCAGTGAAAACTCTGACCTGGACAATTCGCTCTCCATCAAATAGTCTCAGCTCATTGACAGTTCCATATGTGCGCCCAATCATTTTGGACCAAATGTAATCATAACGCAGATGGATACTGCAAGGACAAAGAGGAAAGGCACTGTTAAACACAAAAGATGGCACACACACATATAGTCTGGATATTTGAATGAATGAAAAACAAGTAGAATATAAGGATAATGCACAGACAACAGTGATAAACACATTTGAAGCAATTTGAAAATAAAAATAAATAAGTTTATTTACAATTCCCAACACATATGGACAAGCAGGAGGAAAGACTAACCCAGCGATGTAATTATTTTGGACCTCCCAGACCCTGATCGCTGTGATGCTTCCAACTCCTACTGTGGAAAAGGAAGTACCACTACCAGTTCCAACAGCACGAGAGTATGAGTAGTATTCGAGGGCAGCTGGAGAGTGACGAGAGAAAAAAAGAGGTTAACATATGAAGGACAAACTACTGAATACACCATCCCTATACAAGGATCTAAGACACTAGACATTTGCATGAAAAGTTTTTAAAAAATGGTGTGAAAAAGACTTCAACATTTGGATTCATTTCTTACGTGTTGCCATGCAGCTGGCGCAGAGCACAGCACAGAACAGTAAGGAAAGCATTCTGGAGGGTGACGGAGAGAGATCCACTTATTACACATCATCATCATCATCATCATCATCATCACCACCTCCTCATCATTATCTTAAGAATTCATTAATTTTTTTTTACGAAATCAGCCTTTGGAAGCGGCATCTCAACATTTTTCTTTAAGGTCTAACATCAATGTAAATAATACACAGTGGAATTTAAATGAAATGAAATAGGAATCACTCAAATTTAAAAAAATAAATAAATTGGGTTCTATGGTGGCAGTAGGACGCTGTTAGAGTTGCTCCATTGAGAGTCACAACGCACAGAGTTCAAACTCACCTGTCTGAGTAGCCGGAGCAAAGGATGAGCAGACACAGTCCGCACACAGTCACACGGACACTTATATCCCTCCCTCACTGCACACACACACACACACGCACACGCACACGCACACGCACACACGCACACACACACACGCACACACACACACAAATTCCTACTTGACAGCCTCTGAGAGCTGAACAATTGCAGACACATTTCTCCGATGAAGGCAATTGGTTACGGGAATTAGACATTTGAACCAGGAAGGGAATTTTGAAAGCCATCATTACTGTAAGCTCAGCAACATGTTTCCCACTATATTTACACATTAGTTTCAGAACAAACATGATCTCAAGGCACTTTACACAATATGTCAGAGAACCCCAACATTTCTCACAGCACTGTACAGTAGAGAGATTATACTACACATGTTGTGTGAGGTTTTTTTTAAAAAAAAAAAAAATCATTATTGCAGCCTTGGAAGGATTTTTAAAGTATAATTACCACATGCAAGGATATAGAAAAAAATCAAGCAGATTGATGGAATTTCTGATTCATTCTGCGTACATACAGTCAATGGAGTACAATGTGTTTTTTCTTATTCTATAAAGTTATGAAAAAAATCATCAAAACTTCAAAGGTAAAAGTTCATCATTTATGCGATGCTCCCTGTTGTTGGTGTATTTATGGATGATTGTCATGGGACTGACAGTGTTGACTTTCTGAGGGGGAATTGTTGCCAGAGTTCAGGTCGAACAAGCTTATATTTTTAGACACGCACAAAGCGTTGTGGTGATTTGAGATGAGATTAATTGTTTGGCCCAGATACATGTTGGTGATGCAGGCTGTATGAAGAGTGGCGAAGAAGTGGCTTCAGCGGGGACCAATGCTTGTTAGCAGTTGAACATGACTGTAGACCCCTTCTCGTGAATCTGCTCATTGCACATTCTTCATCAGCCGATGCAGTCGATCCCGTTGTCGTGGCGATGTTGACATTTTTGCATTTCATCGATTGACATTAGTCAGTATCATTTTTGGTGCTGGATAACGTGGTGCAGGTTCCCTGCAACAACATACAGGAGAAATCTTTTGAGACGACAGAATCAAGGATGATCCTTTGAATCTCGCAGTCAGTGAAAAATAACAATCTCGTCTTCTGGATCTGAAAACAAGTGTATGGTCTTTTCTTCCATTGAATGATTCAAAGTTCTGTGGGAGCTCATTTCGAATGCTTTCAAAGACACTTTTGATGTGCTGAGAAAAAGTTTTTTTCCCAAAGTTTTGTATGAAACTTCCTTCATGTGCACACATTTAAATACATTCAAATGTTGTTGTTTTTTAATAAATTGAAATGTGTGCTAAATCCGGAATCTAATGTACACATAATACAATTCATTTACGAGTTTGATCTATTATTCATTATATGATTACTATTACGAGTCACGGAAGTATACGGATTCAGATTTGATACACCACTGCAAACGCAACAAACAAAGCTGCCTGAGTAAAACTAGATCATCTTTTAAATCCCTGCCCTCAGAGCTTGATGACGGAAAAGTGTTGATTAGAAAACCCCTCAACTCACTGCTGGGAAGAAGATAAGATTCTGATAAACGGAATGACACGAAGAGAGACAAGGCTAAAATTAAGATGCAATACAGATACAAGTTTTATTCAAGGATATTAAAACTGGGCAGGGTACATATGAGAATTAGAGAGCTACATCTTGTAGTTGTTGTCCAGTCTAATTTGTATTTGTGCATCAAAGGAGTCAGTAAAGGCTTGGATACAAATTCTAATCCTGAGCTTCAAGGTTGGGGTCAAAAGGGGTCAATCGAATGGAGGAATGAGTTTATCGAAGACGAAGCAGAGATGCGGCTCACTGAAAACATGGGGCGGTCACCGGGAGGGGGAAATCACACAAAAGAGAGAGGTGAACTGGACTTTCTTGTTCGTGAGGATCGGTGAAAGACAAACCACAATAACACGCCTGCACACGCACACGCACACGCACACGCACACGCACACGCACACGCACACTGTTCCAGTATAATAGTAAGTGAGATTTGTTTCCTTGTGAAAACTACCGCATACCAACACAAGCTGGGGTTAATTTTGGGGAAACAAAAAACACAGGCGCAAGGACATAAATGAGTATTTGATTCGCGAACACCAATTCCAGGATTGTATTAAGTGTTATAAACTGTGTGTTTGCAATTGAGTGCAAATGTTTTTGACTTCTTTGTGGACTTGAGACAGCTTTTAGCAGAGGTGAAGACTTGATCATTTGAGTCCTTTGGCAGACTTGTAAAGGCAAAGACCAATTTGCAATGTGCAGGTGGAATACTTGTTTCATTAAATGGGACAACTGCCCTGTGTGGGGTAGTAATGAAATGAATGTAGGAGGCAGCTGAGTGACAATCAATACAATTTGTTTCACTTCATGTACGTGATGACTGGGGAAACATCGTGGTACAGTAGAGTCCGTGTGTGTGGAATTATAATTTAATACATAAAGTATGTAATTCTTGCATTTGGTCTGTGTACACCTTATACAGCTTGACACCTTTTATACACTGAGTTTAACTGGGTTCAGTCTGGAAGTTAAACAATGTCGTGGCCCAGTAAATGTCTGAAGGACGACATGGGTTGACACTGGTTCAAGCAGCTTCTTTCAAACAAGCATTTCATTGTCTATTTCGTGACTCTATGTTATTCATCACAGCTGCACATATTGGTATATTTGACAATGGGTACAGTTAGAAGTGTTTCTACCTTCATTTGCACATCCATTTTGCACCGTTCCCGTCATAAGCTCATTTTTATAGTTATAGTTTAATATTTAATTTAATTTTGTATTTATGTTTGTTTAATGTATGTATGTTTGTAAATGCTGCTGGATGCCTGAATTTCCCTCGGGGAAAAAAAAAGTATCTACTAAACTAAACTAAACTAAACAAATGACAAGAACGGGGAAGATAAAAATGAACACTTCAGAAAAACATTTATTTGAACAGCGACAAGTAACAAAGATTTTTTTCAGATACACTGCGTGACACCACATATTTGCACTTGGTTGGTTTCTTGGCAGCAACCAGCCGAGGCGTCTCACTTCTGGAAGATGACACAACGTGATTGGTGCTCTGCTTCACCTCACTGTACCATGTCACTCCTCACATCCCCAGCAGATGCCGTCATTGAGCTTCTGAGGATCCGCTCACGTGCCGTGCAGTTCACAGTCTATTACAGCAGAGAGCAGTTTTACTCCGCGGTTTCATCATCATTGCATCTTCCCGTCTAAAGTATGAATGTACTTTTTTAAACCTCAAACTGACGTTTTATATTCATTTCCTTCAGTTTTCTTGATTTTTCTTGTGTGTTATGCGCAAACTAATGTTACAATAACCCCTTTGACTGTGGCAACACTCTCATAATAACTGGCACCATCACAACTGTATAAATGATCACATTGCCAAACTGTTGATGAACCCTTCATGTGTTATGAAACAGCGTCTGCCGTCAATCTGTAAGCAAGCACTCCCCAGTTTTAGCATCAGCAGTGAGCACTGGTTTCATAATGGGTTGTGTTTGCGTCGCCACACAGAGAAAGGGCTTTTGCTGAACAGGTTCCTAAAATACATCTCCCATGTACAGACAAATTTGTTTTTCTAAATTGATCTCTAAACCCAAGATGGTTTTACTCACAGTGATGTCACTAAAGTAACTTCCCCTGCATTGGCAAAGCTTCTAAAGTCCCACACTGGATATCAACTGTTTACACAAGCTGAAAAAGGCCCATGTTTGGTAAAGTTTTTTTATTATTTGAGTTCCTCTTTGATTTGAATTCACCTACAAAAGAAGTGCGGCCTGATGACTGTGTCCCTGAAACTGTGCCTCAAAGCACATAGTGCCACATCATCGTCTTTTCAATCTCAGCGGTGTTTGGTAGAATATTAACCAACCCATCAATGTTGGATTCCGAACATAGAACTGACGCTGAACAACTTGTATCGTGGTTTAAGCTGGATTATTGAATTATAAATTTCACTGAAACACACGCAACGCCACAATGTGCAAGAGAGTCTGTGCAGAGCTGCAGCTCAAGCAAGAATGGCCCAGGTTAAACTTCGACGCAAGATCAGTGGATCAGCAGACGGGCAACCATAATGACAATTGGGTTTACACTGACACACTAAACCTCGGCATGGCATTTATGAGTTCAGACAGAGAATGAGCACTATAACCTGCATGTGAACTCGGAGTCAAAGTCATCTTTGTGTGTCAAACATTAGTGGGTCACTGTCCCTCGCCTCTGATGGAAATCTTGCCAGCGTAGGCTACGTGACACACGTGTGGAAACTAATTGGGATGACTGACTTTGTGAAACTGACGTTTCCATGTTTGACTGGATGAAGTCAAATGCTCTTTCACAAATCTACAAAAGTCATAAATCAAAAGATAAATGGACGTAATAGCGAATGGATGAAGTGGGGATTGGTCAATCGGACGACATTCAGTGGTTCAGATTCAGACAAGTTGGATGTTCTGCCTTTGGTGCAATGAATAAGTAACTTAAAGAGACAAAGAGGACGACTTTAAAAAACCTTTTATATTGATCTTTAACTTTACTCAATAATGTAAACTGATGCAATATTTGTATTTCACTGACCCATTCATTTATAGACAAACTCATTCAGTTTAATGACAGTCCACTCCATAAAAGACTGCACAGCTACAGCAAAGTGGACACGGGGCAGAAAGCTGGCATTGTCTATTGCTCTGTAAAGTCTAGTCTGGTCTAAAGTGCAGAGGTGACTATTCTTCAGTTTGCTCAGTGTCATGTTGGTTTTTGGCCCACTGGCTCCAAACTATGTCAGGGACACATATCAGAGAACTTCAACAGTCATACATGAAATTGTTGGTAAATTAGAATATGTCAACTTTATTTAACCTTTTCAACTTATGATTTTACACCTTGATTCTACAATGGAAGGCCTTTTATTTTTCATTTGACAACGGATACAGTGAGAAGTGACGCCTTTCCTTGGTTAAACCCCTGTTTGATCTTGCACCCGTTCAACTTTCCCCAGAAGCCAGGCCCCAGTTGCAGAGGAAGTCCCATTGTGGTTCGCTCTTCTTGAGAATGTCAAAGTGCTCATTTGTGGTCTTTCTCAACCCTATAATGCACCTTGGCCTGTATGTGGGTCAATGAAAATCTCACTCTCACTGAAACATCACTGATTAACCCTCACTGACACTGGCACAGCAGACTGAGAGCTATTACACCACCATCAGGCCTAGATCTGTCCTTTACACATGGTGCATCGGTGCGACACTAAATGGTTTCTAAGTTTTCTAGTTAAACGTCTCTGGGAGTGCTACGTAAGCATTTTGCCTCAGGCAGCAGGTAGTTTATAGCAGGGGGCGAGAGAGGAGGTGAAGGAATAAAGAGTAAGTCATGAGGATACATAATATTGGTGTCACACACACACACACACTGATCAGTGCTGTATCCAGTCCGAGGGTGAGGTGGAATTGTCAGATTTGCTTAGGGAGGTTCCTAAATTTAGAAATGACCCGGAAGTATTTCACCGGCAGCCATGATAAAAGCTGTTGGAATTCTTTAAATGCTTAGGAGATGAGCATCAATGTTTCCTTTGTCATCTCATTAAGCACAGGGAACACTTGCAATTCATTGCGGCAGCGATATTTAATGTGACTTAAAACAAGTTAAAGTAGAAGAAGAAGAGTATGAACATGACCGAGGAGGGGCGCACGCCATCATGTAAGTTACCGTGGCCTTTGGAGCATTTCCTTATGTCACACGGTGGTCATGTGGATGAATATGAGTGGACGGGAGCGTGAGCAAACATTCTCAATGTGACAAACCCTTTTCCGTTCAGTTTCGTAGCTTTTGTCCTAGTTTATCCTGCATGAATCAAGCCGCTAAGAACACACAGGGCGAAATGGCATTTTGTAGTCGATCTTCGTGAATGTGTAGTTTCACCACGGCAGACGCACGCCAATAACATCCGCCGCCGCATAATTATGTTGCATAGTGTAAGTGGAATCGGATTCTCTGAGCAGAGCTGTCGGCTTTTTCCAAAGTCCTATGAATCCTCCTTTGCAACTTCCCTTGACCTCGTGACGTTTTCCATTTTCCAAAAGTAGATAGGTCAAGAGGATCGGAAGACAATCCGAATCCAGCCCAAACCAGTTCTATGAGCTTTGAGCTCTGAGCATGAACCTAATACTTGGGGGGAAAAAATCTATAATTATACACAACCTCACAGTTAAAAGAAAGGAAACAAGCCAGAAGAAGAGATTGGGATATTATGAAACAAACAAGTCAGAGCTGTCCGTACACTCAAGAACAGCGCGAGTTGTCTTGAGTGGTTTATTAAAAACTGCCCTTTTCACAATGAAAGAAGCAAAGTGAGCGGGTTGCTGCACAGACGGAGGGGGAATTTGGTTTTTACACTTCAAATTCGCCAACTTCTGCAAAATATACAAGCATGAGTTTGAAATCAAGGTCAATAGAAATCTGCACATCGGAAAAAAATAACAGAGAAGAAAATCTTGAGGGAAGAGACTGACACTAACCGATTGTATTGTTCTGGTTGATCCGTCTGAGTTATTATTAGGTATGCTAACAGTTTTTTTCTAACTTGAATATTTACATGTAAAACTGCAGCAGCGTCCAGCAGGACAGCCCAGCTGATACACTTTCACCCGTAACCTTTGTGTGACCTGTGGCCATGCTCTGGAAATTGATTCACAAGTAATCAGTTCGGTTTGATTATCATTTAGACACGTAGACTGTTGACTTGCATCCATGTACACCCACATACACAAGCAGGTGAGGATATCTAACGCAAAATCTAAGCAGGCAAGACCCGGCAAAGCACCCACACACACACACACACACACACACACACACACACACATACTCAAACACACACACACTCAAATAAAGGGTTTCAGCAATTATGAAAATCAATGAACCTGAATGGTTCAACTTGTGGTCATGCTACTTTGAATGACCTGCGGCGAACGGTTGGGGTGAGAGGAGAAAATGGGGGGGGAGAGGAGAGGCGGGCAGAAAGAGTAGTTGACTGTACTAGGGTAAAAAGAATGAATCAGAAATATTACTTGACTGAAATTCAAGGATTCGCTGATTTTTACAAAACGTGTATTCCTTTAGAATCGCTAACTGCCCCTTTACAGTAATACAGGTTTTCCAGAAATGCATGAAATCTGTTTTTTAATGTGTTTTCAACAGTTGTGAAAACAGTGTGTTGGCAAATATATAGTGTTTTGCAGTTCGTTGAGTTTGAGTGAAAAAAAGAGTTCATGGATTTTTGGAAGATATGGTCATTGAATGCATTTTGTGTGAAAGCAATGGAAGATGATTCACAGTTTGGTCCATTGGTGTGAGGAGGTTTGATGATGTGACTTCAGTTTTAGACCAATGCATGTTAGCAATCAAAAAATAACCATACATTTTGTAAAGAAAAAGTTCTAATTTTGTAATTATTCTAACACGTTGCTACAGTTCTTTGCATGTTACCAACTGTTAGTCAGTGAGATAATGTGAATCTGACAAATGTGGATTGTGTAAACACACAGTCATAATAATTTATTATAATCAATAAGATTTTTTTTCATCAGAAGAATATGTATTCAATGTTTCATGGAGAAGTTTTTTGTTCTGCTCTTTCAAGGTAACAGTCAGAGGGAGAAAGCATTCACCAATGGCAGGAACAATTAGTTCTGTGGTTATGGGTCCGCTGCATCTCAAAGTTTCCAACCAAACCACAAGGGCTGTAAACATGTTTTGTCTACTGTCAGAATGGAAAATAAGCTTAGTATGGGCAATGTTCTATTCCACCACCTTGCCTCCATGTTGTGGGGTAGTTAATAGTATCTACTTCAATCCAAGATGCTGTCAACAAGCCAGATACAATGAATCAATGATAAACTGGGTGCTTATTGCTTGGTGGCTCACTAGAACAGATTTTTTTAACAGCAATAAAGATACCTACATGTGATAAAACCTTTGGGAAACTAATTTCATTTGCATAGTTTTAAATGTGGGGTCAATGATTGAGTGATGATTTTTTCCAAAACATTTTTTAGAGCATTATAAATAGGATTTTATATTAAATATTGGTGGTAAGAAGACTGTTGTGGAGAAGTACACGTGTAGGGACTGATGAAGCATTAACACTGTAACACAGTCAAAAATGTCAACAGTATTGATCACAGTGGTTATAGAACTGAAAAGCCTCCATGCTCCTTCACCAACAACTGGCACATAACTGAATGTTTCAGAGGAGACCGACATTGTATTCCTAATACGTCACCCCGCAGAGTGATGCCAATTTGTGTGTGTGTGTGTGTGCTGAGCACATGGTGGTTTTTCCCATGTCTTGGAAGCAGGAATGAATGTAGGAGAGTGGATTTACAGGAATTGGGGGAGAGGTGAAGCAATAACAGCTCTGCAGGTTGTGATACCACAACCTTCTGCCCATGAATTTTGGCGTTTTTTTCTGTGTTTGCGTGTGTGTGTGTGTGTGTGTGTGTGTGAGTGTACTTATATCTTGATGAGGACCATTTTGACTCCAGATCATTAGGTTTGGGTTAGTTGTTGCCAGTTGCAATTTCTTAAGAAGACAGAAATGACAATAGAAATTCTAAGCGACAAATTCCTTCATCAATGCCAAAACAGGCTTCTCCCCTCCCTCCTGATCCCACAGCAGCTGTGCAAACTCAGTGATGCAACTCAATCAGTCACATCAAGACAAGAATCTCTGCCCTTCCTAAAGACTGCCTGTGTCTAAAACATTTGCATGCATCTGGCGTGGGTATGGGAGCATCGTCTGCATACTGGGCAGCTAGAAATCTTTTTAAGTGTGTATACTGTATCTGTACATCTGTGTGCCTGTGTTAACCTATCGATCTTGTCTGTGTGTCGGACACTGTCTCAAATTGATCTCTTTCTATTTCTGTTGTGTAAGGGCATCATAGCTGACTGTTGACCCCCGAGTGTCCCTACTGTAATCTCCTGACCTGATATCTGAACATGAACAAACCTGACTGCTGGGATCATTATTACGAGCAATCATTTGTAATTCAACCAAATGCAGTCCTGCCGCTGCGCAACGGTTTCGAACGCCTTTGACTGCGAATATTCTCAATCAGTCCAAAATCCTGCATGAAGAGTAAAACATATTATTTGCAGAAGTAGAGGGAGAGCTGAAGAAAGATCTAGTGATGAAAGTGCAGATAGTTGGTTATAAAACCCTCATGCAGCTCCAACAAGTAGGATTACTGCCTCCACAGCGTGTTGAGATGATCCAGAACCACTGAGAAGTCTGTTAATTTCCGTGTTCCCAGTAATCCCAAGGACCACAGCAAACAAACAAGTCTGTGATTCTGTTGGAGCATCAGTTTAGAGAGATAATGGCCTGCATAGGAAATTGATTGGGTCTGAATGGTAAGCATTGAATATTGATCATTTGTAAATGGTCAACACTCTAATCAAGGTTCGCTGCTTTGATTAAATCTTGAGATCAAGGCGCGAGTCTGAGACTAATCCTGAAAGACAGGAGACTGCCTCAAATGATTAATGCAGGGAGATAACCATCAATGTCATTAACTGTGTTCCAACCTACAATCGGAAAATCTGAAAAATAATACGTAAACGCACCCTGAGCATGAACAGTTGTTATCGCAGAATGCAATGCTATGACATGCCTGCTAAACCAGCTCCTGGATATTGCATAATCCCAAATATTCCCAAATGTATCACACCCTGGCTCCTATTCTTTACGACAGACCACAACTATTCATTCCTGCGCTCGTCATCGTGCTCTGGGAAACCTCCATGGGATTGGGGGGAAATGGGAATAAAATATTCCCCTACAAATAATGTTCTACAAAATCAAACTTATATGAAGACTTTGTCATTTTGGGAAACACATCATAGAATGTGTTTTGATCTATACCACTCAGATGTCTGTTTGATAGATACATATTGTAGCTGGAGGCTGCAGATGTTTATGGTATTTTAACTTAGCATAAAGACTGTAAACATTTACCTTACAGACAAGAGAGTGATTTAAATCAACTTGTCTAAGCAGCAAGATAAGATTGATAGGCATATTTTTCAAAATGATTGAACAATTATTTCTTTTAACTAAGAACATTTGAATATTTTCAACAAAGTAACAGAACAGTAACTATGCTCATAATTCAGAATGAATCCTACAATGCTGTTTATTATTACACAACATATGTTTGTGTTTTATTGACACGTTTATATGTCATGAAAATTTTAAATGTTGTATCTGATTGAGGTTTGAATCATTTAAATTCTTCAGATAGCGTTGAGTACTTCCATGTTCTGTATGACAGTGTAGCGGATTTGAAAATGCTGCATAACCAGTAAGACAATCAAACAGGCCTCCGCTTTATCGAGCAACTTCATTAAATCGCAGAGCCACAACCTTGACATATAGTAAGTCTGAAATACAGCCAACCCTGAGGACAGGGACCTAGAGCAGGTCAGGTTAATGTGTCACCAACATTGGCTTCAAGGCGTCATTGTGAAACCTTTTGTGGAAAACGTGCAGGCCATGCAGATCTGTGAGGGGAGAAAGGGAGGGTTTACGGTCAAAGGGTCTTATCTCAGCTATTGATCCTCTGGTATAAAATGCCTCCGAGGGCAGCGACTCGGAGTGGACATGCTGGATCTGCACTGAGCCGCCACTCCAACCCTCTGCTCTCTCCTTCTCCTCACAGTTTCAACACCTTCAACTTCGATCAGCCATGGGAGTCGCCTACAGCGTCGGAGAGTAAGTGAGATGCCTCGTCGAGGGCGGCTGTAATCATAGTAATGCTGAGTGCCGGAAAATGGTGGAGTTATCTGGTCTTGAATGAGACAGTATTGAGGTCAGCTTGTTTCCACTAGTGTAGCGCAAAGAGAATGTGAGCTAAGAGTTACAACGACCGCTTAACTCTGACAAGATTTTCAATCAAAGTCTTTCTAAATTCATTTGAAGTCCACTCATCAAATGCAAGGGATATGAACCTTTCTCAAAGTCACATGGAGCTAATAAGTTGTGTAGGGTGTATTTAAGTATGTGCAAGGACAGGGAGGGGAGTGAGTAGGGCATCCATGGATTGAAGGCTGGGGCCAAAAGTTGGCGATCATGTGTTTGTGTCAGGAAGTGAGTGAGTCACGTAACGAGAGACAAAGAGAGATTTGACTGAGTTGAGACATCAAACCAATTCAGAGTTGGTTCATGATATGAATTCCTGTATCTCCCCAACTGTGAATGGGAGAGAGTTGAATCAAAGAGAAATAACTTCAATTAAGGGTTCACAATGTTGACTAGTTCTCAGAGATCCTCGGTCCACAATGGGTTAATGCATAAAACATCCAAAGTGTGTGTCTCTTGCCCGCTTTTCATGCCGAGGCACGTTTCCACAGACATGTACTGTGGAGTGGCATCTGCTATTAATGCGTTAAAGTTACAGCAACACTGCATGTTCAGTATAACAAACAACAAAGATGTCATTTCCTGTAATCCATTCAAAATGCGTGTTCTACTTTTATCTTTCATCGTCTAATACTATTATGACATTGTGAGTTTGTAGTGGTGTTTGTATGGTGGAAGTCCTTTTCCTCCTAAAAGGAAACTACTACTATTTTCTAAAAACCACTTCCTCCCTTCGCCCCTGCAGGGTTGACCACCTCTACACCTTCTTTGTGCAGTGGTCACCAGATATCTACACCAAGGGCAACAAGAAGAACCGCCAGCGCCGCTTCCTCGTTAAAGAGAAGCATCCGAACCACTACTTGGTCGTGGAGAAGAAGAAGGTGGCCGTGATCAACAAGCTCCTCGGCCACTCCGTAAACCCCACCGACAAGAACTGGGAGGTGAGGACTGCAGGCTAATATTGGGTCCATACTTAGGCTGCATTGATTATCTGCAACCATAAAACCACCAGGCATCCCCTGAATTACAGTAACTGAGGATGTACAAGCTTTGGAAGTTGGCTGTTGTCCCAGAGCTTCTGGGAAATCCCACCGTCTCTATATATGGACATCCTCTGCACACGTCACATAAACCACACTCTCTCTTGTTTGAAGAGAAAAGAAACTGTTCAGTGTCAGAAAAAAAACAACAGAAAAAAAAAAAGGCAAAACGCCGCTAACCAATGGGAAGCCTCTCAACCCGCGTTTCCAACCAATGGCGTTTCAAACGCAGAGAAGTGAAAGTGACAAACGTGATGGTCAGGGTCCAGACTCCAGTGCAGCGCTTGACAGGAGAAGCTGTGAGTGGAGTGATGGTGCTGCTGCCGGAGAACATCCGAGTGCTGTATGTCGCCAGCGGCTGCGTGGAGCCGTACGTGCAGGTGGGACGAGCGCGCTGCGTAAAAGACGCATCTGGAGACGCACCAGTACAACGAGTTCTCCCCTTCACACTTTACACGTGGAGGGTCTGTAATGCATGTGTGTGCGAGGGTGAACGTGTGTGTGTGTGTGTGAGTGTGTGTGTGTGTGTGTGCAAGTGTTTTTTTCTCAACTCGTGTCCTCCTCCGCCTCCAGATCATCAGAGTCAATGACTCCAAGCGCCGCCTGAGCCTGTGCAGCTCGGAGGACTCGGAGGCGGAGGAGCCCGAGTACCAGGAGGAGGGAGACGATGCTCTGCTTGTCCTGAGCAACCACAGCCGGCTGCTGGAGGACCACGACCTGGAGCAGGTGAGTTCTACCACGTCCGACTGATCTAAAAATCCAGTGTCTTCTTTTTTATGATACGACATCCTTTGATTCAAAACTGTTTTGTTTTTTCTTCTTCTTCTTCTTTTCCTCCCCATCAGCTTGCTGCTCACATGCCAGCAAGAATCCATGGCAACCCATGGCAGCTCGTCTACAGCACCGCCATCCATGGGAGCAGCCTGAAGACACTGTACAGGAATATGGCTGGTCTGGACAGTCCTGTGCTGCTGGTCATCAAAGACGTGCACAAAAAGGTTTGCATATTTGTCTTTACCCTTAAGGAAAGAATCAAAGATAAAACCTTTATTCATGTGAGACCTCTATCTGTGGCAAACTCCTTTAAAGAACGGTGGCTTTTGTCTTTTCAGGTGTTCGGGGCTTTTTCCACAGATCCGTTCCGAGTCAGTAAATACTACTATGGCACCGGTGAAACCTTCCTGTTCAGCTTCAACCCCGACTTTCAGGTGAGAGAGGAACAGGTCATTCTCTTGTTCTATATAATCCATCACCCAGTAGCTCTGACACCGGCTGTGTTTTTACAAGAAGAATAGACTGTACAGTGAATGTTGCAGAGAAACTAAGCACGATGTAAGGAAAGTAGCACCACTTAGAAAAAAATGATAAAAACAAATATTGCTATGTGAGATTTCACAAATGGCGTCCACCGCGCTTGAGTGTTAGTTTCTAATGTCTTGCCGTGTGTGGTCTTCATCCAGGCATACAGGTGGAGCGGGGAGAACTCCTACTTTGTGAACGGCAAATTGGAATCTCTGCAAATCGGTGGAGGAGGGTAAGCCACCTGGTTATTGATTTCCCTCAATAAAATATCGACATGCCCGCTAAAGGACCAAGGCGATAAAGCGGCAGTTGTCAGCGCCGTGAAGTAATAAAAAAAAAACGACCATAAAACAATTACTTCGCCTGCTCCCGGTGACATGTCAGAGATTACAATGACAGCCGCCTGCGAGAGAAGATGTGATGTTTAAAGTGCTGTCTTCTCCCCGGTTTGTAGGGATGGCTTCGGTCTGTGGCTGGATGCTGATCTGTACCACGGTGCAAGCTTCTCCTGTCATACCTTCCACAACGCGCCGCTCTCCACACAGAAAGACTTTATTGTACAAGACCTCGAAGTCTGGACTGTGCAGAACTGAATCGCAGAAAAAGGTCGCGATGAAACCAAAGTAGAACCCACAGTACTGTCTGGAGTTGCAGAACGTACAAAACCTAATAGAACAGCAGCCGCTGTGTCATCTGTGTACCTGGCTGAGATTAGCCCGCACGGTTTTTGCGTGGCGGCTGTTCCAGTGGGCCTTGGGCTGTTAAATAGAGGTGGCCAGTTGAAAACCTGAGATTCAGGGCCCTGCTGCTTTAAACGAGCCCCATGCTAAGCCCAGTAAGTAACTGGCATCTGAAGCGTTAAGCCCTCCATGCCCTCCTTTGTTTACGGAGGGCATTATAACACAAGGTTTCAAGTAAGACTATAAAATGTTTCTACCTACTGTAAGCAAATTCAGGTTGGAAGGAAATGTTATTTATTTTTTTTATTTCTGGCTAACAAGCACACCTGAAATGTATAAAAAAAAAAAAAAAGATGTGTTTACAGTATGTGTCACCATGTGTGCCAGTGTGAAATGTGTTCTATTTTGTTTCAGGGGTTTGAGGTTTATCAAAAAAAATACCTGGCACATAAGCAGTCGGATAAACCTTTGAGACAAAAAAGTTGCACATGTAATTTATGGTAAAAACACTGTGACTTGATAGGACTCAACAATGCCTTATCTGGAGACATTGTGCTTCTGAGCTAACATGAGGTCTCCATTTCATGTCCTCCATTTGAAGAGTGCACCGGCAGATGAACGCTGAACCACTCAGGTTGGCAAATAAATGGAGTTGCACTATAAACAGTTTATCACCAGCGATGTGTGTATTCGCGTAGGAGCCGTTAACTGTTAACTGTTACTTCTGTTTTTCGAAATGTGAAACACCTGCCTGGGTATTTGCATAGATGGATTGTGATTTAAGGAAACATTTCAAATGTTTCACACCGTTTGACTTATCGTTATATTTAAATCTATTTTTAAGAACATTTACACAGGAAAGCAAAGCCTATTTCCTTCAAGTCTTGATGTGTGTCTACATTTCCTTTTGTGTGAAAAACTAAAACTCCCAAGTGGTGCTGGCACTGACAATGTTTGTTAATGTTTATTTTTGTGGAACACATTAAAACTTTGTCTTTCCTGATGACACTGGCTATATTTTATTATAGATCAACCCTTAAAACAGCATCATCTTTCTCCACTTATCAAGTACAGTTTCTTTTTTCATGATCCAAATCAAATAGAAGTAACCATAAATACACATATTGCTTTGATTATAACATGAAGATGCATCAGTTACTCACTGATGCTACAGCAAAACTACATTAAGTACAGACAAAAAAAAATAACATAACGTAGGACATAAATTAGGACAAATAGAAATAGAACTAAACAGAACTGCAGGCATCTGGAAAGGGAAACACCATCCAAACAACCATCATCAACAGTTTGCACGGCAACAAGCTAAGACATGATACTGACCGTCAGTTTAGCATCAGAAAGTTAGAGCAATAAAGTGGAGATTAAACCCAATCAAAATAAACATGACTTTGTTTCCCCTGAAACCAAAAAGCACCAAGCAGTTCCAGGTTTAGAGGTTGAACCACGAAATACCATGGGGAAATATGTCAAACCCCAGTGCATGATGCCGGGTGTTGGTGCTGTGGCAGGTACTCTACACATTCGTAGGTGGATATATTTCTGACTGCTTAATGTCTCATATCCTGTCTATGGAAATTCCCAAATTGTCATGACATGGAAATAGAAACATTAACTGACATTATTACACTATACATTACATTATAACCTTTATGCTGTTTGCTTCAATCCTCAAACTCTGACTGGCCACTGTTGTTCACCTGCTAACTCTGCCAAACGAAATTACCTCAAGATTTCCTTTTAATTGGGCTCACAAAATGTCTTTTTTGTTGAGTTGGTTTTAAATGTAAGTCTTTTTTTTTGTTTGGAAGAGTCTCATCCCCATAGTCATCAACCCTCGTCACAATGTTACCCGGGACAATGTACACTTGTGAAAATAAAAAATAATGATGATAATAACGAGGGGACCTGGTATTTTCTTGTATTTTCTTGAAATATAATATGCTGAACCACGCCGCCCCCTTGTGGCGGTTTTCTTCCCCTGCACACGATCACTCAGATCGACAATCTTTCCGCTTTGCCTCGTGAGCTCGATGATCTCTGGAATCGACTGAACTGGTCTCACCCAGAGCCGTCTAATGTTGAGAGTCGCGACAACGGAAGTCCAAAATACAGATTTCAGAAAGTTGCCGGAAGTTCTTGGCGCGCAATTCGAATCCATTATTCAGAGCGACAGAACTGCGATTTTTGGTAATTAGCAGTTAATAAATGTATCGATTTACAATATAGCAGACCGACATGCCTATGTCGTTACTCGATGTAGTTATTCAATACGTTTAAAAAACATTAATAAATCATTAATAATCATAAATCATAATCCACTAAAATGCTTGCTTGCTAAAATGATCCAGATGTGCTGATAATATACAAGCTGATTATTTAAACGTCTTACCCTTCATAAGTGCAACACAGACGCTCCGCTGATCCATTCTGCTGCTACTCTAATGCGCTGCTGCTCACTTCCGGGAACTATCGCGAGGCTCCGTGATCCGCCATTGCCGGGAAGAAGAAGAAGAAAAAAAAAGGTCCATCGGAGTGAACGGAGTTGTCGCGACTCTCATTCGACGGCTCTGGTCTCATCTCCAACAGTTCAACATGGCGGAAGTCGAGGCTCAACCTGCTCAGGTTGATATTTCCAAAACCAGCAACGTGCCAGCGGAAGGATACGACAAGACATGTATTTTCTGCAAGGTTGTCAACAAGGAAGTGGCCACGGAGCTTCTTCACTGTGTGAGAATGTTGTTATAATTGAATGACGTGGAGCTAGCCGGCGTTAGCCTGTTCCTTTTTGTAAACAACTCTCTGCTAACCAACATCTGGCTTTTCGACCAGTTTTTTTTCGACTTCCGTTTTGACAATGTAGATCAACTGTACAGTTATTTAACCATCACATGTTCTTTTAGTGCTTTAGTTGTTGATATTGTGCTCTGCTGCTGTGTTATGTTGCAAAGCGAACATTACTCCCCCTCACATGTTTTTACATTGAGCCCATGGAGGCATTAGCTAACTAGCTAGCGTTACAAAGCCCAGATTTGCCTACCTTTTGCACTTTCGTCACAAAAACAACCCGTAATACATTGTGATTACAGCTGTTGCAGCTGCAAGAGAGTTATTAAAAAATTGAAAATTGCCTGTAGTTAATAGTTTTTTTTATTTGACTAACATCAAAGCCATGAAGTAAACGCAATGTCTGTGCACTTGTACCCTCCTATTCATGAAGCTCGTCAGTTCACTTCTATTTGCTGATGATGTATTTGCTTATTTGTTTACCTCTGTCGCAGGATGAAGAGATCTCATGTTTCAGGGACATCAGACCCGGAGCTCCTCACCATTACCTGGTCGTCCCAACCAGACATGTCGGGAACTGTAAATCACTTGGCAAAGAACACGTGCCTTTGGGTAACAAGCCTCATGACCGAAGCCTGTGGAAATGTTCAATGCACTTTGAAGACTACTGCATGTTTTTTGTGTTATAGCTGTTCAGCAGCTAAATTAAATAAAGATGCATCATGAAAACAGCAGTCTTAGCCTAAAAAATGTCTTATTTTTTAATGGCAAGTGGTTTAAAATTGATCATATTTTATTTTTGTTGCCTCCAGTGAAGCGGATGGTCGAGACAGGGAAGGAGATCCTGCAGAAAAACGACGTAACAGATCTTAGTGATGTCAGGTGGGCTACATTTAGTAGTTTGCACTTATTTCACACGACTAGTTGGTGGCTCATGCAGCAGTCTGCTACAAATGGAAAATCCCTGAAATTAAATTAACCCCAGGTAGAGGGTTACATATTTTTTTTCTGTTGACAAATCGTGACAGGCAAAGGTAATCAATTTAAATATCAGTACACATCATCACAGTATCTACTTTGAAGTTGTGTAAATAATGATCTCTTTTTACCAAATGAGCCGTAGTGCTTAATCTAATGGAAAATGTGATAAGTAATCTTCTAAACTGTTGTGTAATTGTTACAGACCGATTGTTTAGCCCTGTATCATCCCTGTTGCTTTGTTGAGCACTGAGCAACTTAAACTGAGTAAACATCCTTGCTGCAGATCCTTTAAAGCTTTATCTGAAAACATCGAGCCTGTGTGCACTAATGCCCTTTACTCTATCTGCAGGTTCGGTTTCCATTGGCCCCCATTCTGTTCTGTTGCACACTTGCACCTTCATGTCCTGGCACCTGCCAGTCAAATGGGCTTCATATCCCGCCTCGTCTACAGAATGAATTCCTATTGGTTTATCACGGTAGGTTCCCTTTTATCTGGTTTTGACTGTGTAATTGTATATATTTTAAGTATAAGTAAAGATTAATTAATTGCTTCTTAATCTAAAGTTTATGCCCCATCAAGCTGGCATGTAAACAAAAGAGGTTTACAGTCATTTATGTGAAAACTGACTGACAGAAAATACTTTTTTAATCTTCTTCTTACGTGTTGATTTGTCCAATGTGTTGCAGGCGGACCAGCTGATTGGATTTCTCAACTCTAAAGGAGAGACCAACTGATCACCGGAATCCAGTCCTAGCGGTACTTTGCTGTGAAGCAGTGACTGAAACGTCGCATTGAAGGTGTCATGTTGGATGGTACACACCCACATCAGGTTACTGTCTTCTTGGATCACAGCAAATTACATTTGCATTTCTATGATAACAGTGACCACTTAGGTTTTTTGTTTTATGAAAGCTCTTCAAACTTCAAGCCGCGTAAAAGCTTAAATGAAGCCAAATTTTGTTTCTTGATGCCTGAGACGTCGAGGAGCATGAGGGTTTTTTTGTATGTTTTTAAAAAGAAATGAATTAAACCTCCTTTAATCCACCATTATAAAAAATGTATTCCCTTTTACGGACCAAGCGACATACAGTGTGAGTCACATCTTTTAATCACCAAAGAAAATGTTGAAGGCAATCCCTCTTTCTACTGAATGGATAGGAGAGTTGAATTGAACGATAGATTTTACTGAAGTGATTTGTAACTTTTTCACGATCATTGCACAGCTGGAGAGAAATGATGATTCATAAACTGGTTTCCTGTAATGCGGGGCTGCCTTAGTGCGACACAGATGTGGCTTTATACATATATGAACGGAAACATATTTAAAACTGTAAGAAAAAGGAATTTGCATGAGACATATATTGAGATAACATCAGACAGCCGTTCACACCGAAGGAATGAGTGACATCTTCATTAACAATTTACAAAGCTCCTTCAGTGGAAGCAGCTGAGTGATCCTCTGAATCACTCAGGACACTGGGAGGAAGTGGAGTTCGCTCAGTGATCTTAACGTGCACTGAAACTCAACGGGGTATTTGCTGCTCATTTTATGTTTGATTTGATGTGATATCCTAAAACTGAAATAAACACATAATATGTAACGATAAAATACAAAATGGTGCACCAAGTGAGTATACTCTACTATGTTGATGGAATGTAAAGCAATCGTATTTTATGTACTGTACAAGTGTATGCACTTTCAGAAATGTTGATTAAGAATAAATAATTTATTGTTGCTTTTTGGCATGAATCTTCTCAGCTATGTTGCCAATGTATAAAGTATGTATCTAATGTAGCAAATATAAAGTCCTAATAATGATAACAGTTTACACTCCCTCTCTCTCTCTATTTCATTCATTATTTTAACTATTTATATAACAAACAGGGTTTTATTTCTTTATTATAAGACCACAAGAAGTACAGTGCTTGCTAAATAATCAACAACAGCTCATGTTTGGGAAATGCATTTATTTGCATTGCCACGTGCACTTAGCAATAGCAGCAGCAGATATTATGGCATCTATCAGTTAGTGCATAGTATTTTACAGTGAACTCCTCAAACCTAATAGCTTATTGTACTGTCTCGTTGTGGTTCAGGTATTCTGAGGTACAAGCAGGAAACAAGGTTTCCCCAAATTAAAAGCACACTGGTAATAAATACACACTTTGAAACACCGAAGCCAAGTGGGATCAAGTTCATCCTCTAGCACCATATTGTTTGTCACGGGGAGCCTCATGTTCTCTTTAGCATAGGTTCACTCTCATTAACCACTCTGACTTCACTTCAGCTCCTCACTCCTACACGTTCCCCACATTGAAAAGCTCTTAACTGTTCACAATTTATTTAGACAACATGTAGTTTAGCTAAACTGAAAGAAATCTAGTTGATAAAATAATGTAAATACATTAAAAGAGGTGGACAACAATAGACTGGACCCACGTTACATGTCCCGCATATCTTTCTTGAGAAGTTAAAATTTTTGTCTAGTATTTAGTCAAACTTTTAGTTTGGCATAAACTTGTGTTTAAAAAGTGTGTACACAATTTTATCTGCCTCCTGCATGTATCTGCATACTGGAGTAGATGTTTGTGTTTGTATCATGGAGAGAATGATCAGCCACTGAGGTTATTGGTTGTGTAAATAAGAAAAAGCTTTTTTTTCTAACCAAAAGGACCATTACATGACTGAAGTAGAGGTAGTGCATTGTCCATGCTATTCATTTACTGCCATGAGTGTTGTCATGAAGTAGCTCTATAATAACTGGAGATAGAACATGAATCAAGGCATCAACACTAACCTAAATGTCAGGTCACTGTAACAGAGTGACAATTACTTGATCATCCTTCCCCTGCCACAGCATCTCCCCCTCAAAGTTAACCAGCCCTTGCTTCCTCGCTCGCAGAAGAACCCCCACCAGTTTATTAGAGATTGTCACGTAACGCTCAAACAGTTTCCCAAATTCTACACAGACCACTTTCCCATCGCCGCTGCTATCACCCCCCTCGCTGTCTCTCGGCTCCCCAATGTTCCTTATCACTTCACACAGCTCCTGAACCTCTCTGCCAATGTGCGTGTGGGCATCCTTCCCCCGCTGCTCCGTCGTGGAGCCCTGCAGGGGCCTCCCGTAGTCGTCCTGCCCCCTCTGAGGGACCACCACGCTGGGCCTGGTGTCGTGACTGAAGGGATTGTGCTTCTGGTAATCCTGGCGCTCGTCAGACCACTTCTGCCAGTTGTCCTTTAGGCCTTTCACAGAAACAACGCACGCTGCCGTGTCGTCGCTGAACTGAGCAGGAGCTGGGGCGTCATCTTCAGTTTCCATGGTGGCGGGGCTCTGGCTGTTTGTCTCCATCATTGGCTCTATTTGACGAGAAGATTGCATAACTGTATATGGACAGAATATTATATTGTACTCACTGAATTATAAATCGTTACAGTTTCTATTGCTTTGATTGCAATTGGAAACAACGACCTAAATCATTTCTGAATAATTTTGTATTACAGGCTCAATATTTTTCACCTGGTTATTGAGGAGTTTTTGGTGGTTCAGATTTGTATATGATCTATGATGAGTGATGACAAGAGAGTTGTGTGATAGTAAGCAGTTGTAGCCCACAATCAGAACAACAAACAATTCACAACAACAAAAGGAAATAATCAGATATTTGACAAAATCAGTGTAAGCTCATCATGAGAAACTTAAAGGAGTGAACATCTTGCTTTGTAAAGTAGCCCGGGTCAATAAAACCTTTACAACATTCCAGAGATTTGAAGCAAATAATAATCAGACATGATTCGACTTACATGTCAGACACCCGATCCTCACTTCACCTGCAACAGTCTTTCATTGTAGCCAAAGTGAAGAAGAAGAAAAACAACACCCCAAACCAAAACAATCCCGTGGTTCAACTGAAACCATCTAATTCAACTCATCACTACTGCAGCAGTGCTGACAGTAGCAGAACAGAGCGGATACCTTTCTGTCCCGAGGCAAACCCCCTGTGATGGACATCTCTCTCGGCCAATTCCCGTTAAGAGAAGATGCTGCACAGCCAATCAGTGAGCAGAGAGGGCGGGGACAACAAGTTGCCTCTGAAGTAAAGCAGATTACAGCCCGAGAGGAGAAGAGACTTATCCATGCACGCAACTGTGTTATAGACATCTATTCATGACCCCCCAAAAAGGTTACTTTTGCGTGTTGAATAAATTGGTTTAAAGGAAATAATATTAAAGTGTCTGTGATAAGTCGTAGAACGCCTGTGATTTTGTTTCTGCGGACAACATCAGCTTGTTTGTATAAACACTTTATCTTTCGGTAGAAATGTCTTCAATGGGCACACAATGAAGAAGAAAAGAAATAACACATCGCACAAATTATCTCCAGGCAGTGCGTCATGATAAACTAAAGGAGGTGAACCCCATTCTTCAACCATTTATGGTAGTTTTAAACCCACACTAGGAACTGTGTTGCGGCAGAGCCCGGTTTCGAGTCGGACGTATTTTGAAACAGCAAACAAAGATGGCGACTCCCCACGGTCGCTCATGCTTCCAGTATCTGTTCCACCTCGCCCAAGATAATCTGGACTTCAGGTTACCGGTAAACTTCATGAACCACTTCCAGCCTCTGTCTTGCTCTGAATGTGAATGTTCACGTTGAACCACCCGCGGGAGGGGAGGGAGGGCAGAGCAGAGCGGGGTCCAGCCTCCCGGGGGCAGCTCTGTGGGAGCTAACGTCAAGTCAAACTGGCAAAACCGAACTGTCTCATCTCTTGTCGATTTATGCCTCAGTGCCATGTGAGAATTTATAGTTCATCGCGTTAGTAGAACAATAACTTATTTCTCCACCCTCCCTCTCTCTCTCTGTACTCGGTGAGCATGATTAGGAGCAGTTAGCTCATCTGAACAAGTGGCCATACTGTACATGGGAGATTTAATCAGTTGTAATGCACATGCAGAATCATGTTGGTTTGTTAGTGTCTTTATATCTTTACTCTACTGTGCTCCTGGGATAAGTTGTCCATTCCAAATGAATCCTTTTTTATTTTTTTAAACATGGTGATCTGTTATCTGCTCACAGCGACCACTGCTCGGTAGGGCTGCAACATGCTATGAAAAGTGCTTCTTAAGTGAAATGTATTATTATTATTTTTATTATTATTATTATTATTATTTTCATAATCGAATAATCTGTCGATTATTTTCTCGATTAACCGATTAGCTGTTTGGTCCATAAAATGGTAATAGTGTTTTCCAAACCCTGAGATGTTTTGTTTTTGTCCACACACCAAATACATTGCGTTTACTGTCATAGAGGAGCAAAGACACAAGAAAAAATATTCCATTAAATATCCATTTAAGAGCTGAAATCATGGATTTTTTTTTTCCGCAAAAAATACTTGAACTGATTAATTGATTATCAAAATAGTTGGGGAATAATTTAGTTGTCGATTAACATTCGTTTAACTGTTGCAGCTTGTGAAAACACTTCCGGTCTCTGCAGTATCCATTTAGGATGTGAAGTAATGCAAAACATGGGCATTTACAGAATAGGAAGGGTCTAAAATAAAAGATGATGGGCCATGGAATTATGTAAATTGTATGGTCCAGCATTATTACATTCCGTATATGACAGCTTTTGCTGCACCAGATTTGACCATTTGCTCATGTCCCCCTCCTTTATCAAAGTATCAAATTCCCACTGTGCCCCTTTAGCCTGCCTGTGCGTGCAGTGTTTTCCAATAGAGTTAATTGCATAGATACAGATACTTGTTTTTTTTTCCGGCTCACCCCTCGCAGGAGATCAAGTCTCTGCTGGCTCTCACAGGAAAACCGTTCCAGCCAAGTGGAAACTTCAAAGAAAAGGTTTGCAACTCTTTGTTTTCGCTGCTGTTTCTGACAAAATGTTGTTTTTTTTGCTGCAAAATGATGATGTAACAGTGAAAAGACGGGGAGGTTTTGCCCTGTTGACCTAATTTTCCCACAGCCACTCACCTTCCTGCTGCTTCTCTCTAGGCTCCTTTCTGGTGTCTGGATGGCTTGTGTGAGGAGGATGTCCGTGGCATCATGGCCAGATCTGTCTGTGCAAAGTAAGTGATTGGCCTTCACCAATCTGTGTATCTGTTACCTTGGCAGTATTTTCCACAGTATAGTGGCTGTAATGTGGATGTAGTTTAAGTTGTATTAACCTTCCAGGTCTGCCTTTGAGTTATGGGGTCATGGACAGACACACAGTGAACTCAGAACATCCCTCTTGAAATACCCATCAGAGAACATGGTTTGTGATGCTACAGTTTACAGTCTTTTTGTGTTAGGCAGAAAAATCTATGTAATCCATGTAATACTAGGACACGTTTAATATGAAACACATAGAGTAATAAGTTTTGTGTTTGTCCTTTTCCTCCTTATTCCTCTGCAGTCACCCTTCATGCACAAAGAATCCACATACAGAATCAACGTCTACACTTTTAACAAGACTCTGGAGTTCACAGACAGAATCAAAAGGATTGATGTGAGTAGATTGGTGTTGTGTGCTCAGGAATGTGGGAAGTGTATTCCCATCTCTGTAAGCTTATGTATGTGTTTGGAAATATCATGTTCAGTACATTCATGTCAGGCTTTGGAGTATCTTCCATTTGAGGGCACGGTGAGCCTGAAGAGCCCCCAGCACATCTTCTGTTTGTTAGAGGATTACGGCACGGAACCCAACAACATCCCAGAGCACCCACTCTACATATACTTTGGCCGATGGGTGAGACAGACTCACGGGACTTTTTGTTTGCATTATACCAAATAGAGGTAATCGTCAACTTAACCCTTTTTCATGCTCCCTCACTCCTGCATCAGATAGCGGACGGTCAGCGTGAACTCATTCGCTCCCACAGCGTGAAGAACAGACACTTCATTGGGAACACCAGTATGGATGCCGGCCTCTCATTCCTCATGGCCAACCACGCTAAAGTCAAAGAGAATGACCTTGTTTTTGACCCATTTGTTGGCACAGGTGAGATATGTCTGTTTCTGCCCCTCACACACAGACATAGCCATACGTTGGAAAATCATGATCCAGTTCTTTGTCTCTGTTTCAGGAAGCCTCTTGGTAGCATGCTCTCATTTTGGATCCTATGTCTGTGGAATAGATATTGATTACAACACTATTCATGGCAGAGGTAAGTTTTGTCTACTCTCACATGGCACACCAACTGTAGTCTCTTCAAGTTATTTAATCCATGAATTTTTTTTTCATATTCCTAAATGTGCTTTTGTCTTTCAGGTCGGTCGAGTCGTACGAACCAGAAGTGGCGAGGACCCGATGAGAATATCAGAGCTAACCTCCGGCAATATGGAACAGAGAAGATGTATTTGGATGTAATGGTGTCCGATGCATCCAAGTCTGTGTGGAGGGACGCTGCTCTGTTTGATGCCATTATTACTGACCGTAGGTCCTGATTATTATTATAATAATAATAATAATAATTACAATATTGTGTTAGTGTTCAACACACACTGGATTCTTCTTTTTCACGGTATTGTAATCGGCCTGTGCTCCAGCTACACCTGTGCAGGCTTTGAGTTTTTCTTATTCCTGTGTTTTTTTTGCAACGTCAGCTCCATATGGTATCCGGGAGTCCACCAGACGAACAGGCTCCCACAAAGACATCACTAAACCTGCTGATGGCATGTAAGTTCACCTGCTTTTTTACCAACACTGATATCACACAGTTTTGGCATCTAAGCCTTTTTTTCTGAGTTTGCTGAACATCATTTTTAAAGGTATAGCATATCAGTTGACTGCAGTAGGCCAAGCTTTTACTCTCAAGCAAGTAAAGGTATTTTTTAGGATCTAGTAGATCCTAAAAAAAATCTCAGCAATGTTGTCAAAGGATGAATGTTTTGTTATCATTGCTCTGTTCTAACCCTGTTCATATTTCTTTTAATCTGTTGCCCAGCTATGGCGAGTCTCATGTCCCTGTCTCACAGGCGTACAACCTTAGTGACATCTTCACAGATCTGTTAAACTTCTCAGCTCACCACCTGGTGATGGGCGGGAGGCTCGTCTATTGGCTGCCAGTCTACAGTCCCGAGTGAGTAAAGAAACTTCATTGTTTACTGTAGTTTATGTTTAACTTCAACCTCTCAAAGTATTACCTGGCTCAGTAAAGCATACTGATTTCTATTACTGTCATTTTTTTTTAGCCTTGTTTAAAACATACCTTGGTAAGATATATATTTTATATAAATTAAATTCACTAAACGGGATCCATCCATCAAAACCTATTAGGACATTGTACACTTTAAAAATAGAACATTTATAGTACATATTTTTTCATGATGGGTTTTATTCTACAAATAATAAATTGTTTCAACAGGGGGCTGACTCATACCACAAAACCCCAACTGTACAATACAGGCTTGCAATACAGAGCACAACCGACAACATTTAAAAACTTGTGTTGCCCTTATGTCTTCATTAAGTAAACAAACAACATGAAGCAAAGAAGAGCTACAGTATAAACATGCATACATTTCATTAAATCCAAAGACTGCATATTCTTAAACTTGGTTTGATGAAACTTGGTTGTGGAAAACAAAGGAATTTCCACCCGTTTGTTTTTTTACCTTCTAGCATTTCCCTTTAAGCAATATTCCATTCCCGCTTCAATAAAACATTGTCCTATGTATGTAACCACCTGTGTGAATGACAGTGTTTCCACACAGTAGTATACAGGTGTGTTGAGGTTTTTCCCGCCCGTACAGCTGGTCCTCAGTAAACCACAACTGACAGTGAGTGTGGTCGTTTATACCCGGGCCACATATAAGGGCGCCTCCTCTGGAACAAGGTTGTGCATTGTTAAATGTTCTGCGCGTTAGCAGAAAGTGAAGTGCTGACTGGAAGGACAGGTGTTAGACTGTAAAGTTATGAACCACAACAGACAGAGACAGCAACTGATGAAAAAAACCCTGCGAGGCTTGAACTCCTTTTGGTCATTGATTATAAATCCGGGAGGGCAATGAGATAATCATGAATCCTTTTTCTTTGTGTGTCTGTTTGTGAGGAAAAATGTACACATGCACAAACACTCCCAAAAAACATCCCTTTGCCTTTGTCTGTATAAGTGTACATTTCTGTACATACACATGGATGTGTGTGTGGTCTTGTGTATGAGCACATGCATACACGTGTGTCATCATGTTCACGCATTTGTCTTTTCTACTCATCTACCGGTGCTCGGCTCTGTGCCTGTCAGAGCGCCGTGCCAAAATAAACGTCTGAGGCCAGCCAAGTCCGATATGTGAACTATCTGTCCTTGTGGTCTGCAGGCTGACCGACGTGTGTGTGTTTCTGTGCACAATTGCAATGTCTGTGTGTGTGTGAGCTCAGACGTAGCCTGTCTCCTGGGCCTAATCTGGGGCTCTACATTGTAGATATCGGGTTTCTGTCACCCCCCACATATGTGTGTATCTGTGGCAATGCGCTGTGATAGAAACGGTGGATGTTGTGTTTTGTGTGTGAGTGTGTGTGAGTGTGTGTGTGTGTGTGTGTGTGTGTGTGTATCTGCCTCATGAGAATGGGGAGGCTTGTGTTAGAGAGGACAGGTGACAAAGTGCTGTCGGCAAATGACGGCACATAGATCAGGCCAGACCCCTTTAAACCCTTGTCCCTTTCTCTCCTTTAAATAATAAATGACAGAAGCAAAATATAACGACAGACGATGGAATATCAGTCATCACAGCCATAAAGTGACTAATTACAACATAAACAAGTGAAGCAGGACACAAAGTGACTGTGTTGTAACAAGTAAGGTGATACTCGTGTCACCGAGTATAAATTATGTTTCATTATCCGTCTGCATAATTTCTTCACTTCGGTATATGTTTTCAGACATTTTTGGCCAATCAGTCATTTAGCTATTTGGCACTTTTACTAAAGGCCATTGTCCACTGCTTCTGCTTGAGATTTTGCTGAGAAACTGAGAGTAACTTTAAATTTGTTAGATCATGAGATATTACTCGGCAAATAAAATATTTTTTTGATGCATTTAAAATCAGGTTTTTATGCAAGTACAGTTTTAATCATGTAATCTTGTGTCCTTCTGCGTTTCTTTACTGTCAAATGTAAGGGCATCTTAATGGCTCATGGCAATACAAAAAAACAAGTGAGCAGTAGTGAGGTGCCCTTTATAATATCATAGGCTCTAAAAAAAAAAAGTTTGGAAGATAAAAGACAACGCTCGCCTTAGACGTTTACACCATCTTAACTGGTCGAGCTCACCACTAACAGCTCCTGATTGGCAGGAGAGAATTATCGCCTGGCTGCATCACCGCTAGTCACCGTGACAACCAAACATCCCGTCGCCGCAGAGGCCCTAAGTGTGGCCATGGCAACAGGGGCAGACAAACAGTAGCGTGCAAATCTACTCCCGGGATCGTGGTTAGAAGGAGAAAGTGCTACTGACACAAATACGCAAACGCATACCTCATCTGCCGCTAATAGTTCCTAACCTGGCCTGGCTGGCAATGATGGACACGTCAGTCGACCCGTCGGGTAGGTGTCACTTTTTCCAGTATCGTCTCTCTCGGCACACTGACTGAGCCTCGTCAGCTTTGGTTCCGTAAAAGCCGTCAAATGTTAAGTGATGCTATTGGTGAGAGAGTTACGTAGTACATTTGACAGGATTAGTGCTCTGTGTGTGTGTGTGTGTGTGTGTGTGTGTGTGTGTGTGTGTGTGTGTGTGTGTGTGTGTGTGTGTGTGTGTGTGTGTGTGTGTGTGTGTGTGTGTGTGTGTGTGTGTGTGTGTGTGTGTGTGTGTGTGTGTGTGTGTGTGTGTGTGGAGACGTCTGTAACTGTATCTCAATCTGTGTGTGTAACTATATGTAAATATGTAAAAGAATCTGCAAATGCATACTGAGATTTGCGGATGTGTACAGGAATGTATATTCAAAAGTGTATTGACATTTGAAGATGTATAGACAAATCTGCAAATGCATGTATAGATCTGTGAATGTCTAGATATATTTTTAAATGCGTACATAGATATCAATTGTCAAAAAGTGTTTTGCTCCAAGAGATGGAAATACAGAAAAGTCTGGAAATACTTGGAAAGTCAATGGCAATTATAGTTTGCATGGCCTCCAGAAAAAATGTGAACTGCCACGAGGCCATAAAAAACTCTCCCATTTACTTCTTTAGGTGAGTTCAGTGAGTTCATCATGTCCAGATGAAGGAAAGTGGTCTAGTGGAAAGTTTGTCTTTGTCCTTTTATGCAGATTGATTGATAACTTTGTGTGTTTTGTCCTTTCCAGATACAAAGAGGAGATGGTTCCTCTTCATCCGTGTCTCCAGCTCATCAGTAACTGTGAGCAGACGCTCTCCAGCCACACTTCCCGACGCCTGATCACCATGGAGAAGATCAAAGAGCCAGAGGTGGGTGAAATATGCTTCTGAATTCGTTTGCATTCGAACTGAAATTATTAGGCATTTATAAAGTAAAAGAAAAATTGATCGGCATCTTGTGATTAATAACAAACGTTTTCCAGCCATGATGGATTTCAATCAGTTAGAATCCTATGAAATTGGTGTAGATAAAAAAATGTGATTTTAACACGACAAAACACAGGACTGGCTTGCGGACATGTAATCCATCTCTGTCGTGATTGCTCATTTGGTTTAAAAAAACAACAACAAATAAATACATTGCTCAGGTTGTTCGTATCATGACCTGTTATGTCAGTCGGGGGTGATAATTGGTTGTGAATTCACTGAGGACCAGAGTTTTAGTGCCATTCTGACTCATAAAGCAAATGACTGCTGAAAGGAAACGACCCATGACGCTCTCTCCCTCGCTCTTTACAACGTTTTCCAGGAGTAGTAATAATTTAAAACCCTTACAACATAAAACTTACACAGAAACATTGTGTAACTGCAATTAATTATTGGCTTTTATGGTTGCAGTTTGTTCAATGATGTTAAAGGGGAAATGTAACAGTAAGTCAGCCGTTTTAATGGTCTTATGTACAGGATTGTCCCGTAGCGTCGGTTAGTCAGCCAGTAGACCACTGACACTATGGTGGATGTTTTTCAGTGTTTTTAAGTAAACCCTAAGTAAGTTTTTGGTTGTTTGCTTTGAAGTAACATTTTTGTTTTATTCATTGTGCGTAGAAATGGACACTATGCTCTATTCAACACGTGTCTGACCAAACTAGGGCTGCAGCTAACGATTATTTTCATAATCGATTAATCTGCCGATAATTTTCTTGATTAATCGATTAGTTTTTGGTCCATAAAATGTCATAAAATTGTGAAAAATTAAGATCGTGGTTCCCATATCCCAAGAGGATGTTTTGTTTTGTCCACACACCAAATATATTCAGTTTACTGTCATAGAGGAGCAAAGAAACCAAGAAATCACATTTAAGAAGCTGAAATCAGAGAACTTTGCCTCTTTTTTATTCGTAAAAACTACTTCAACTGATTAATCGATTATCAAAATAATTGGCGATTCATTTAATAATCGATTCATTGAAAAATTGATGCATCTCTAGACCACATCTCATTTTAAAGCCAACACGCCCATGGGTGCTCACGCCCATGGGTGTTATATATAATTTGATGTGTTTATGATTGTATTGTTTTAAGTTATGCATTGCGGTTACATTGTTCATAGCATCAATGACAACATATCTGCAGAGTGAAACCACATGAGTGTGTGTCATTTCCATGTATGTGGCATGTTTTTAACGTGTCATCCCAGTGGAAGTGATGGTGTCTCTCCCTGTCTGTCTGGGGTTTAATCCTCAACATCTGGCTGCGATTGGCTCATTTCTTTTATACTGGAACCCTAAATGGTTTAATCACACGTCGTATGGAAAACAATCCATCTTTGGGATCTGTCATCCATTCCACTTCAAAACCCCAAATTGCTCCCATAAAGGGCCTTCGTGTGACACGCACACACAGACACACACATTTGTTTCATCTTATCTGACTGGCATCTTTCTCAGGTTTTTACTTTCCAAATGTGCCTCAGTCTGCACCCAAGTGCAGTCGTTCCCCAGGGTGAACACTTTAATGCGTTTGCACGCCTATGACACATGTTCACCCTCACTGTTGAGTGCTTTGACAATGAAGGGGGCGAGCCTAATTGCCGGTAATGTTTCCTGTTAAACTACTGCAGACAAACGTCAAATTTATTTTGCATCTATGGTTTGTGACATGTGTTTATTGGCCATGAAAAACTTGTTACTTGCGTAATTGAATAGTAAATCTATGTATCCGTCCACCTGTATGATTGTTGGCAAAGTCCAAGCGGTTATCCCCACAGTTTTTCAGTCATGCCCCTCTATTCTTATTAAAGTAGGGTCACGGTTAGGTTGTCAGTCTTGTTACCACTGTGAGTTTTTCCCCCAGAGTGGTCATGGAAACTGTTTTCAGGTTGCTTGGCAGTATCAGCAAGCAAAACGAGAGGTGTTGCTGAAAACTCGCAGGCCCCAGCATCGGAGTCATCACTTCCAATTCAACGCACCTCATTTATTTCTCTTCCCAGCATCTCTTTTTCTCCCTTCATCCCTCTGTTGACCAGCGGCTACCTTACGGCCAAGACAAACTGTTTAGCTGTCGGGATTCATAACAGCTCATATACATTGTTCGGATACACGAACGCAGCTCTGTTCCCATATCAAAACATGGAAAAGGTATGCAAACCTCTGGATGCCATTATTATACTGACGTGGTGGGAGTAGCTTCATTGGCTGAACAAAAAGGAGAGCTGTTTCAACCCTCATATCATATAGATGATATTTATATGTATATGATGATATAGTGTTATCAAATGTTTGTCTCAACACTGCACATGCTCTTTTTGAGGAAAAAAAACATAACTGACTTATCTGGGTTTATTTTATTTAGTATATGTATTCAAGATCATATTCCACTGCATATAATGTGGCTATGTCTTGCAAAAAGTTCCCCAGTAGGAGAAAACAGGCAGCACTTTTAGGCGGCAGGTTTAAGTTTAAGTTCATGACGATAATCTCTATGTTTGTCTCTTTGCAGGAGTTCGACCGGTTGGCTGATCCAAGTTTCAGTCCCTACCAGGGACACAACGCCTTCCGAGAGAAGTATTTCAACAGTCTCAACAAGAGGTGTGGGAAGGAGGAGAACAAATCGGATATTAATGGAGAGTAAATTGATGCCTCAAGAACAGGAGTGGGAGAAAAACTCTTCAGCGTCTGTACTGAAAAGAGAAAACAACCATACACAAGAATCGGGACATGGTTGGTTGTGGATTCAAGAGAGAAACAAAGTGTTAGTTTATTTCTTATGATTGTTTTTCTAATCTTTCATACTATTTTAATTGTGATTAGTTTTATGCGTGTAATTACTAATTTGGAAATAAATGGATAAAATTGACTAACGGACTGTTGACTAATAAGTAAAAAAACAAACAGACAATTGGTACACCGACACTTGGCATCTGGAATGGTAAATGCAGACAACAATGACATAGACATGTAGGTACCAGGCTGTCTGTCTATCCATCTATCACCCATGTCTTTTTAAAAATAATTTATTATACTTCAGGAAGAGCTACATTTCGAGCCACAGTGCTGCTCCATTCAGACACGGAGAGCGTGTTTGGGCGAAAGAGGCCTCCCTGTGCAGGCAAAGGCCCAAATGACAGAGCGTCCTCACCACACACCACTACAGTTAGTCAGCAGCTTTTGTTGTTTTCCGACCACAGTTTACATGCAGCCCGGCTCATTATTCATCTCCTGAGAGCGACGCAGCCGGCCTTTATGTACATTACCCCTTCGCTCTGTTTATCAGTTGGGCCTCTGCCTTTCCACCACACTTTGCCGCTTGCGCTGCTTCACTGGCGGAGAGTTCCAGGCACAATCACATGATACCCGGCTCGCCATCGCTTGCGGTGTGTATTGTTTACAGTTCCCACAGTGCCCTTTTGTTGTACACCATCATCGAGCAAAATCAAATGATGCCGCACTCAGAGACCTCGTATTTCTTTGCTCACCGCTTCGGTCCTCTCCGTCTTGGCATTTCTTTTCTCATCAGATGTAAATAAGCGCTATGTATGCAACAAGAGATGAACAACTCTGTGTTGATAATAGGAATTTTTAATGCAGCCCGCTGTCTATTATTGGTTTGAGGAGTTGTGTGTGTGTGTGTGTGTGTGTGTGTGTGTGTGTGTGTGTGTGTGTGTGTGTGTGTGTGTGTGTGTGTGTGTGTGTGTGTGTGTGTGTGTGTGTGTGTGTGTGTGTGTGTGTGTGTGTGTGTGTGTGTGTGTGTGTGTGTGTGTGTGTTTTCTCTGCCACAACACAGTGATAAAACATGTTCTCGAGAGGCCTCAGTCTCCAATGATGCAGACTATAATTAGGGAGGGGGGAGGGGGGTTTCCTCTCGACACATGTAATGCTGTCCAGACGTTGAGGAAATTCTGTGTGTCTGTGTGCGTGTGTGCATATATGTACTTGTAAGATCTGGTTTTGGTTTATGTTGGATGCTAACTACAGCAGAGCCGTTTCCTGATGCAATTCAATGACAATAAATTTGATCTGAGTTCTAACCTGTAAGCAATCGCCATTTCCCAGCCACTGGTTGGCGTCATTCCAAAATTAGGTCCTTCTGTACTTTCACTTAATTCTTTAGTTTTGCTCTTTCTGTATTCCGTATATTCATTTTTCATCAGGTTTAATTCCTCCTCTCCCAAAATCCCTTTGTCCCTCACCACCTCCACTTGACTAGTTCTCCCTCTCCTTCACCTCCTCATCCATTTCACCTCTGTCCCCTACTCCTCTTTTCCTCCAAGAGCGACTCCCTGTAGGAGGAGAGGGCCGCTGTTTTGGAACAATGGCTCCCGATTAAACTCCAGTCTGCCTGAAATCTGACTGCTGCACAAAAAACCCAAAGTGAGAACAAATGCACAACCTACATGAACAGCAAACTAAGAACTTCAACCTAATTTTAAGGCCAAACCAAACTCAATTACTAGATTTATAAGCAACCCCTTGAAGAAGAGGACCATTCAAAATCCCTGAATTTTACAAAAATGTGTACGCGCATGCACACACGTCGCTGTTGACATTTTATTGGCCAGATGAATTGTAAAGCAGGGGAAGACACAAATACAAAACCACACCATCAATGGTATCAGTACATGTTATCATTTTTGGAAATGAGCTTTTTCACTTTCTTGCTGGTTGTTGGACAAAAAGATAGATACCACTTGAATGTCCAATTGAATTTGAAGCTACCATCATGTTAGCTTATCTTAACATAAGGACGGGGGAAACAAATAGCAAAAAACACACGCACACACACACACACACACACACACACACACACGCACACACACCAGTGGCCGGACACACGTGGCACAGGTGCAGTGCACCTGTCCGTAGCCAGAGGAGTTCTTTACACCTGCAACTCCTCCACCCCTGCTCTTCTTGCCCCCCCCCCCAGGTCACCCCGCTGCCCCCATCCTCCCCTGGAAGCCCTCCGCAGCCCCCTTATTAGTCGTTGATGGAGGTAAGGTGAGAGCTGTTATCTCAGTGTCTGGGAGGAGACGCACAGCAGTGGATGAGCCATTATAGTGCTACAAATCACCGCAGGGGTCCCGCCTCACGCAGCTGTGTGAAACTCAAGCCATGCACATGGGGGGGGGGGCCTACGTCGAGGAAAGAAAAAAGGGGTCTGTCAGAGAAAAGCGAGGAATATATCTTGTTATTGAAGGTCTTTCTTTCATTTCACAATCAAGGACACTAACTTCAGAGCATCCTCCTGTAGCACCAGTGGAACCGGAGCCACTAGATGACAGCCTTGAGCAGAGGGAGCGAGCAAACTATGTCCCGAACTGATGGCCAGAGGTTCTTCCAGTGCCGTATGTGCTCCGCTCCAAGCCTACACACTGTTTGCCATACAATCAATGCCGTTGCGGCTTGTAAACAAACAGTTCAGGGGCTAAGCTTTTGAAGTGATAGAGCTGTGGTTGAGAAAGAGCAGAGCTGCTCTGAGCACAAAACATCCTCTTTAGGATACTCGCCTGGAAGTGATGAGGGTTGTTGGCTCGGGAAGCAAAGGGGGTGACTGAACGGCTTGTCACACAACTTCCTCATCCGTCTTTCACCTATTCACAGCCCACCCAGATACGACCATATTTGACTTTTAGATCAAAATTGAGGTTTGAGAAAAAATATATGCTACATCCAATCACGCTGTGCTTGGAATAAAGCACCAGAGGTATCACGTAGTTTTCCTTTTTTGTTTGTTTGGTTTCCTTCGTTTTTGTCCGTGCGTGTGTGTCTTTATATGTGTTTACGGGGTCATCACAATTAAGACGACTGGAAAGAAGAAGAGAGGGGGAAAAAAAAGTGTTTGTAGCAGAAAGGAGCGGGGAGCAGAGACAAAACAGTCCATGGGTGTATGTGGATGTGCACACATGTCCTTCATTTTGTGTTTATGGTGTTTGTGTGTATTTGAGGCTTCTTGTGGTTGTCAGTGCTGTTTTTCATTAATGAACGCCCTCTTTTAATGACTCTCGAGTGCCAAGTGGGTACAAACACGTTCACCCACACACACTGCCAAGATGGCAAACATGGTGGCGGTGACACATTTCCTCTTCTGGTCCGGCAAGGACCATAAAGCAGTAATTCCTCGGACTGGGCCTAATATAAGACACCATTTTAATTCATTGATACACTTGCCCATAACTATCTATTTTAGCGGTATGGCAAGCCAATCCCAGCATGCGTTGGAATCGGGGCTTGGAAACAACCTGGACAGGTCGCTAGTCTGCACAGAGCAAGTACAGATACACATCCGCACGCTGACATTCACACTAATGAGCAAATTTGAGCCTCCAGTCTCACCAGACTTGCACATATTTGCAAAGTGGGAGGAAACTGGAGCTGCCAAAGGAAATAGCTGTGAACACAGGAAGAACATTACAGAAAGGAAATGTTAATATTCTCCGTGCTCTGCTTGATATATCTGCAGCTGTTTTAAAAATGACTTTTTCACCAACTTCCTAGCCAAATGCTGTTCTTCTTTTCTAGAAACCTCCCTTCTGCGTTAAAACACCACAGTATATCATCCACACTCTGATAGGTAGAAAAAATTACCGGCAGACGCTCGCTCCTCCGTTTCTTTTCATTTCATTTTAAGTCTTCGCTTTATCTCTCCCCCCTCCAGCCCACTCTGGTCCCTACATCCCCCGACACACCACATCCCTCGCCCTGAGAAACTACGTCTTTCGGGATGAGCTGCTCTGCCTCTCAGCAGCGAAGTGTGCTGTCCATGCAAGGGTTTGAATTTCAGCGATGCACCTCAGTGCCTCTTGGGAGGGTCTGATTGAGGTGTAGGGGTGCTGTGCGTTTGTGTGTGTGTGTGTGTGTGAGCGCGTGTGTGTGTGTGTGAACATCCCTGGCGGGGTATATATGTACTTTGCCGATTACACCAGC
Source organism: Scophthalmus maximus (assembly GCF_022379125.1). Lineage (NCBI taxonomy): Eukaryota > Metazoa > Chordata > Actinopteri > Pleuronectiformes > Scophthalmidae > Scophthalmus > Scophthalmus maximus. Next base: position 5,965,580 of record NC_061515.1, read on the forward strand.
CACTCTCACGGTTGTTTACCGGGGTGGAATGTGTTATCCATGGGGGTGTGCGTTAGTCAGGGCCAGGATGCACGCATGGCGCTCAAATGTTTTCTACTCCGGGACCTGTGGAGACCATCACACCCCTATCTCTGCAGGGTGTGAGGTGCCTCCTGGCTGCCAACACACTCACACCTGTCCTTTCTGCACAGGTGGGACGGCTGAGGACCGGCCGAGCCCAGCTCACCTGCATGCCCATTCGCATCTGGCTGGGCTTCTCGGTGTGTCGGTGCATCTCTATCTTGCTTTATCTTCGTTAAACTGCACTTTCTCTGTCAGTTGGACTGCCCCCTTTTTTTTTCTGATACTGTTCTGTGCACATCTTAAACCTTATTCACCTTAGACTCCCCAGTGGTGTTTGAAATCTTACACAAATGTTCTGCCATTGAGCATGAATTAATGGGAATGGCTCATATTGAAAAATGGGCTTATTTGCTTTCTTGCAGAGAGTTAGATGAGAAGTCCTCTCTCGAATCTGCACAGGAGACAATAAGCTTAACTTGGCGTATTCCCATACCCTTCCTACTTGTGACTTCCTGGTCTGCCTACCTTGTCCAGTCATTATTACCTGGTTGGTCACTGCCACGTTACGTCATTTCCTTCACTTCCACTTAGCTTACCTTTTCCGTATAAGGAAAACTCATTGAATGGAAACCAAATGGTGTATAACCCCACTGATCTCTGGAATCAGATGTGCTTTGACAATCACGCCAAGCCATTCATAATTCTTGCTATTTTTAAAGTTTTGTTGTTGAATATGAACATGTCGAATCGCTCACTTAGTGAATCCTTCAGTCACTGCAGCTGCAGAAGCACCTGTGAGTGTCTATGCTGTCCTCTCTTATACCGTGTGGGCCACCGTAACAACACCGTATTTAGGCTCGGCCGACGAGGAATGGTTCTTCGACTGGCTGTATATTTTTCTTACTACAAAAAACAGTGTAGAAGTGCACATTTTTACAAATTGAGCTTTAGTTGTTATTCGAGCAATTCATTATCTGATCTAAATCTATTAAGAAAAATATTCATCAATCATATTTCTATGCTCTGTAAATATAAAAAACAAGAACTACAACACATTTGTATGGATAGCCTCTAACTCAGCAACATATAGTGAAAAATCTTTTCTCACAAAAAGACAAAAATAACAACTTGTCCTTAGAATTTTCCCAAATGAATTATATTTTTTTTATAATCTGCTAAATCAGTTCATATAAAAGTGCCAGGATTAAGCATTTTTCTAAGTTCATTTTCCTCTCTGCTCTGCTGTGTGGCCAAAAGCGGCCCCGCCAGTATCTGACAGTGTGGAACTCAAACCAAATAAACCCTGTAGATGTGAGTTAGTGCTTGTTCTTGTTGTTACAGCTTTTCGGCTTGGCGCAGGCCAGGACCAACACTGAATTTCATCCATGTAGCATTCAGCGCTGGCCAGGGCTGTAACAGTTTTGCTTTATATTGCAAGGCAGCAAGGAAAACTATGATGCTGGTAAAATGTGTCTTGGTGGTCTATAAGTTGTCTTTCCATGCAGATAGTAAAGGCATCTTGTCGACGTCAATCGTCTCTAATCTTTCAACCGAGGGATACTTAACTATTCTGTGAAATGAAGGTTATTTATTTTCCCCCCTGAGCGACAACAGACACAGTTCTGGTAGGAGAGGATTCTTGAGGCATTTAAAATGGTTGATATAAAACTAAGTGTTACGGGCAGATTAGCGCAGAAACACAACATTCTCAAACAGACCACAAGAGATGCTGTTTATTTTTGTTCATCTCTTCTCTGACTGTTTTTCAAACAGTGTTGCTACGATACCTCTCCTCGCCGTAACCCCGTAAACAATTTGCAGAACCGCAAAGAGACCCCCGCTGGTAGCATCGGGACGGGCTGGGCTGCAAACTTTGGTTTGTGAGTTGGGGGAGACGAAGCCCCACAACATTAAATGTTGGTTTGCACATAGTGTGTAAAATGAGACTGGAGGGAATTTGGCTACAAATGTTCACTTGATGTGTTTGGATATTCCACGATGAGAAGGTTGTTGCTGTTGGTTTGACTTGAACATGTCAGGTTTTTGTGTTTTTTGTGTTTTTCTCTGTGTGAAAGCTTCTGCACGTGCATGCGGGAGCATGTTCGTTTGCGTAGGTGTCTGCAAACCGACGACAGTGTTGGTTGGTACAGTACGTGATGGGGGCTTTCCAGTACATCTCTCTGTTGGCTGGCACATTTTTCCTTCCAGCTGCATTGAAGCTGCCCTTTTCTGCTTTTTACCTCCCACCTGCCAGACCCATGCAGTGATTCAGCATCTGCCACGAAACAGCTACCAGCCCTGGAAGTCGAAAAAAAACCCCACCGCTCTGTTTGATTTGAATCAAGGTGTAACACGGTCACTCTTTGTGGCCCTGCAATTTTTCCACACACAAAGCACAAGTGTTTCAAATTTTCAAGTTCTTATAAGACCAGTGGATGGCATGAATCTGATCTTTTTCCATTTTTAAACGTTTATCTATAGGGTTTGAAGCAGTTTTCAAATTGTAATCAAATGGTCCATGTCTTTACGCTTGGATTTCTACAAACTCTTCCCTGCACATACCCGAAGAAACAACCTGCACATTTATCTTTTATTTTGAATATTTCTCAAAAATCAGTTTTCCTCTTGCTGTTGACAAAGGCCATGCACCACTGTCAGATGTTCCCGAATGTCTGTTAAGGCTTAGAAAAACTACAACATTCAGGCTGGTCATTTTGTGTTACTTTGTTTAACCAAATCACTGATGTGTACATTTGTCGTTTCCATTGATTTAGAGTGCTCATATAGTTCTGCGGGCAGGCTTCAGTTATCTCCACACTTCAAAGTTGGCGATGGTTCCTCTGAGAACTGAGCCAAATGGTTCTGGAGACATCATGAAGGTTTTAGAAAGTTTGACTGAAAGTGTTGGGTAAGATCAGGAGATACATTTCTTCTCCTAGCTGAAACATGTTTTTATAGTTGTGTGTGCTCGTGCCACTGAGAGAAACGCTTGAAGCCTTCAGTAACCAATGAAGTCCCTCAGTTGAATCTTGAAACCACCAATGAGCTCTCACAAGCGCAGCATCCTGTAGCATAAACAACGACGGGGGGGGGGGGGGAATCACCTCGTTCACTGTCGCTTCGCGGATCGTTCGGGAAATGCAGTGGAGCATAGTCATTGGTGAGTAAATAACAAATGTGAATTGAAACACAAAGAAACACACATTTTGTCAGTCTGTGCTGCCCGTTAGAATTAGGTAAATTCCTTGGTTAATGATAAAGACATTGTTGAAGGAGTACGGAAGGATTTGTGTCTGGATTCATGGAGTTTATCTCGCCCTTTATTAGACACTTAGCACCTCATCAGAACTTTCCAGACAGACTTGCTGTAAAGAAAAAGGATGATTGGATGCTTGCCAACCTGCAGCCATGTTGAGCCTGACTGGCAGGTGTTGGTGGGTGTTTCCACCGGTGGCACTTCCTGGTATGGTCCACAGCATACTGGGAACAGGCTGCGTCTGTTGTTAAAGCCGCTATACCCTGATCCGAGCGGTCAACGCGAAGGCTGGTGCTTTCATGAGGCAAAACAGGTTTTTATAATGATGGCAGCCCATAAGCCATTTTGTCTTTTAAGTTATCAGATATTTGAAGTTTGTCTGAAAAACTGTAAGAGTTCCGAGGTCTGCACCATACTGCTCCGCACATTTAGATCAACACCACATGCGAAAGCACACGGTTGCATTAATGGGAGGGAGTCGGGCGAGAAATTCCTCCGTGACTTCACAAGCACTGAAGTCATTTTTCCTGAAATCTGCTCTGCGTTCAGTCAAATAAACTGACCAATTTGCCTTCCGATGACTAATTGAAATGGTCCTGAGGGAACCTTTATTTTTAAGAAAGAAAAATAGGACTTCTTCCCTTCTTTCACCTCACCAGCCCCACACCTCCCGTCCCTCCCTCCATTCGTCATCAAAGGTGCATGTGCCCGCAGCGTAACACTGTGTGTGCCTCCAACAGTCGTTTATCATGATATAGTCATATCAGAAAAGAGAACCATTTGTGTAATGAACGCTCTGGGTGGAAAAAATGTGGTACAAAAACTGACACGCCATGTCGGAGGCATCCGGCTGATGTCTCATTGGCTGCCAATGCTCCCCAAGGTGGTGGTGTTGGTGGTGGTGGTGGTGGTGGGGCGGGGACATTACATTATACGGAATGAATTGAATCTTGGATGCAAAGAGGGAGCTCTAGCTGCTCTTCACTTTTATGAGGCTTTGAGCAGAACCAAGCGGTAACCGGGTACCGGGTTGGCTGACAATAGCTGAATGACTCTGCACAGCGGCAGCGGCGCTGACTGCCATGTTCCCAGAACTGAGGTCGATTTTTCCGCTGTTAAGATGTCACCAGACAAACCGTTGAGAATGTATGCCCAGCACACGGCAGATGTCTCTTGGGCGAAGGGTTAAGATGGGTTGGTGTGAGAACATCTGCCCGTTTCTGCTGAGATCACAGTGATGACATTGGAAATGAACTGTGTTTCAATTTTGCACTATTGTTTGAAGTGAAGCACACTTAAACATTTCAGGCTAAAGCAAATCGCTGCTTTCAGCGTTTTTCTTTTCCACTACATTTATGTAGGGGCGTTGGTGTAGTCTTTCCTTTTTGTACTCTTCAAAAAAATAATTTTATAATCACAATATAGTCCTTGACAGAATTGCCTATGTTTGTAGTCAGCACTGTCGTCTGGCACAAAGCTGACATTCCAATGTTATCCATCCATAATATTGCAGACATGCATGTAATGCTTGTTTATGCTTTCCGTCTTGTACGGTGCAGAAGTGTGAAATTTGGAATTAAAAACTAAGCAGACATGATCAAGGGTTTGTGACGTGAAGGCAGAGCAGGTCATTCTCGTAAAAGTGACTCAATCTCCGTCGAGTCAGTGCGAGCAGATGTGTGCGAGTGACCTTGTCCTGCACGGACTTTTAACTCCGTTGACCTTGGATAATCCTGAACAGGTGAAGCAGTGGCTTCTCTTTGAGTGTTGCAAAATGTAAGATAATGAGACGAGTGTAGGAGTTGAAATGGTTTAAATATGAATTGTGCGTCTACGCACATAATAGATTATTGCAGTCTGGGATTTATCATTTTCACCTGTTTCCATTCATCCTGGCAACTTGACAAAGTTGGCTTTGTGAAAAACCCACAGCAAGTGGCTTTAAACGCCACATTGTGCTTATTATTACACAGTAGAAGCTTTGAAGTCAGTGGACTACTGTGCTTTATTTGATCTGTAGAATCAGATCCAGCACATGTGCCCGCAATGAAAGCTCTGTGACACAATGTCCAGTTAACTGAGGATAACTGTTGCTAATTGGTAATTCACATTATTTATTGAGCATAACACATTTACAGTTCGCAAATTCATCCACACCTTGTTTTCTTTACCTATCTCTGTACGGGACACCGAGCCGGGAGCGTTCAGGCGGAGAAATATTGCATATTGCACGCACAGTTTTAGTGTGGATGTTCACATCAGGTCTCAAGTTACAGAAGGTTCACTTAGTTCAACTTTATGACACAATAAAGAAAACCTTGAAATGAAACAAAGTTAGCCGTGAGTTGCTTTTGGCAGAGCGGGGGCATTGGTTTGTTTTCATTTGCACACTGTGAGGTATTGCGAGCACTTAAACACATACGACCTGTATCATTCAATCTCTCTGACGTACTGATCTCTAGAAAGCATTTTCAAGCCCTGTAGACATTGTTATGATCCTCTGTCTTCATCCATAGACCAGAAAGAACCGAATGAAAAACTGCCACATTTAGAAAATGTCATCTTTTTCCAAAGTCAAGTCAGCACCATTCTTCTACCCTCTTATAATGATAATCATCGTGATAAAATGTATTAAACCCTGAGCACAAGTTTGTTGAACTACAGTAGACTGTAATAGACTAAAGCAAAAGGCCAGTTTGAATTAGTTGGCTTTTTAAAGGTGATGTTGCCACTTGGTAGTAGCAGGTCAGGTTGTGACACATCAAACCTTAGTTTGACAACGTTTCTCAAATGGAAGGAACACGAACGGGTTAAGGGCTTTGCAACCTTTATGATTTTTTCTACTGAACACCTACTACTTTGCTGATCAAAGACGCAAAATACATTTTCTCTGAAAGAGTAGCTTAGTGCTTCGCACCGCCCGACTTCCGTACAGAAGGGTTTGGGGTTCGATTGCAGTTCGCGCCAGTCTGGGCCCTTGGTGCTACCTGCCTCGTTGATTGTAAGTCGCTTTGGACAAAAGCGTCAGCAAAACGAATGTAATGTGATGAGTTATGCGTGCAGATATTTACACAGAATAGACACTGGTGTGTCTTTTGTGCCTGCAAATGGTGTGTCAGGCATGCATTGGCTGCTGCCATGAGACACCTGGCATACCCCCACTGTCTTGCTTGCAGGGCCTGACGGGTCTTCTTCATGCAGGTCCAGAAGGGGAAAACAATCTATATGGGTCTTAAGTTATGATACATTGGCAGGTCATTACTAGTATCACCATGGTAACACTAATTCAGCCAGATGAGCTATGACCGAGGGCAGAACTCAACTATTTTGGTGCTTGCAAAGCAGAAATATAAAATTTTTTTTATAGGCACTTTTATTCATGTTTTTCTGCTCTTTCGCCAGGGAGATTTGAAGACTATGTGATCCATGGTCAATGAGTTATATATATACCGTATATACTGGATCAATACATTCATTTCCTGGATACATACTCAAACCTGAACCATGCCTATTGCCTGCCCACCACTAACCCTTAACTCAACCTCAACCTCATCTTAAAATGGAATGATTTACGTTATGGGGGCTTGCTTACTATAATATGTCCCTATAATGTGACTAAGTAAACAGATTTAGGTCCCCATAACATGAGTAATACCTAGACCACACACACACACACACACACACACACACACTCTCTCTCTCTCTCATTCTATGTGTGCTTGTATATACTGTACACATGCATTCTTAGAGGTAATGCTACATGTTGGTGAGTTTCTGACTCGGTGTGTGTGTGTGTATGTATTTGTAATCTATGTGCACGTGTGTGCACATGACGTGTTCCTGCATTTTTTACGATCGTGCACGTGCGCATGTGTGTGCATGTATTTTTTGTACTCTGTAAGCCCCCCGTCTTTGATGTGCACTCCCTGAGCTGAAAGGGTAACATGAGAACTCGGGATCCACAAAGCCGCTCTCACCTGTGTCCTTTGATGATAGGACAGAGGCTAAGTAGACCAAACCGTGGATGTCTCTTTCATGAAATACACACAGGCACGCACACACACACACACACACACACACACACACACACACACACACACACACAGATATTCTCCATGACCTTTTGTTGTGGTGAGTGCACGACTCAAATGGTCAATCTGATGCGCTCCTGTTACGGAGGTGGATGGATGGGTGTCGTGCAGAGGTGAAGGCCACTCTCTCCTCTCTCCATCGCTCAGCAGGAGCCAGTGAAAAAACTCCTCACAACACTTATCACATCCAGTTCACTGCTCTTCTCCATACACCAGATTACAGTACTCTTCATACCTTTCTATTCATTTCACAATGTTTGATATTCATCCTTTCCACTCTGAGCTTCGCTTGAGGAATGGTTGTTACATCCTGCATGGTGTCAGAAAAATGTTGCGTGTGAAATAAGGTTCTATGTTACATCTCTACACTGGTCATCCATTTCCATTAAGAGGATTTGTAATTTTTACCTTTCTGCTTTCAGGATATAAGACAACTTAAAAACTGTATCTACTGATTTGCATTCTGGCTTTTTTGCATTTTAAGTGTATATGAAATATCAGAGAGCTAATAAAAAGAGAAAACTTTCAATATCAAACCCAGGCTCGAAATTGAGGAAGGCAGAACTGACGCCATTGTGACCATGGTTACAGCGGGGGTTTACTGCTGATCAGGCAGCTGAGCATTTCAGACAGAGGATGGAAAAAAGGCACTGATGCAATTTTAGCGACAAACAATGGACATTTTGAACAAATAAACCATGTAAACGTGTTCTTGAAGACACTGAAATTAAAATCATGGGCCTGTAAACATGGGCACTTTAAACAAGTGTTTACTGGACGGGATTGACAGCTGTGTGACTGCTTTGCCCACAGGAGGGAGCAAAAGGGCCATTTCTTACAGTGTAGCCACCCCCCACACCCCATTCCTGCCCCCCCCCCCCCCTCTCTGTCCCAGTTTAGATATGGTTCTAGACAGTCATAACTGCAAGGTCACTTTGTTTCAGTGAATCTTAATAGATTTTCCACTGAGCGTTCAAAGGATCAGATTTGGTTGGAAGCTTTTGAAGCGCACTTGATCCCAAGAGATGTCTTCGCATCGTCAGAGGATCCCTGTTCGAATGCATAAGTCTCCGCTCAGGGTAAATTCACTGCGCATAATAAGCGTCCTTGTCTTGCTAATTCCCAATTGCTGCAAACGGGGGTTAACAATAGTTATTTTTTTCAGCTCAGTCCGCAGCCACAAAGAGACAATGGTTGGATAGAGAGTGATGACCTGACAGCGGGATGAGGAGATCCCCTCTGGACAGGTGAACCAGATACTGGCTCGGGTCATCGCAAGGTCAGAGCACACACACACACACACACACACACACACGCACACACACACACTTCCAAACGCTCCCTCCACACAAACCAACTGTTTGGCGAGGCAGAAGTAACCCATTGTCGAACCAAAAAGGCGCTGAAGGGCCCTGTCTTCTTGTCGCTTCATCCCTCCCTTCATCTCTCCACCCCTCGGAGGGGACGACAGTGACCTCTGTCTGAAACAGAATAGTTGCTGCACCTGTGGAGGGAGGAGGTCCCGTGCAGGCTAGTTTGATTCACTTCTTCTGTTTTACCCCAGTGTCGCGCGGTTCAGTGTATCTCAAACGGCAAAACAGAGCGCAGATCGTACAATGTCAGGAGCACTTTTCTATTCTTTTCAGCTATTCGTTGGTCCTAGTTTCTATTCAGTTTTCAGGATGAACGATCGTAATAGCCTAATTAATATGGGAAAAATAGGTCCTTGCAGTAAATTTGTCTGTCCTTATAAGTCTATTCAGCACCTCTGAGTGATAGTTTGCATTGTGTACGGTGACAGTTACAGACAATATGTTAAGTCATTAAAAACTGTATTGACAGTGGCACTAACAGACCAATAAGTCCATCAGAATTAAGATGCAGGAGTTTCAGTCATACTTTAGTGAAAAAATCTGCAGACACAAAAATGCCACATATATCCTGTGGATGCAACAGGCATTTCCTGCCACCCAGGGATATGGAAAGACCCTCTGGGTAAGAGGTCCTGGAGCGGATTAAGCTATGATAACTGAACAGAATTTACTGTAAAGGGGGATTTATTATTATTATTATTATTTTTTTACATTTTTTCCTTTTTTCTTATAATTTTTTTTCTTTTCCTTTTCTTTTTAATTTGTTCTTTTTTAAATGTTTTGTCCGACCACTTACTGTGAGAAAATCAAGGTGAAGCTCAGGAAAAGTTGTTTTAATAATCAAAAGGTTCCTGGTTCAATCTCCAGGAACCAGGAATCTCTCCAGTGTGTATCGAGGTGTCCTTGAACCAGACACTGAATGAACTGAATGATGCAGCCTCACCAGTGTGAGAACGTGTGCGTGTGAATGGGCCAGAACAGTGCTATATAAATGCAGCCCATGTCCCATTATTTACCATATACCCCGGAGACCTGCGAGTGCGGTTTTGCGCAAGCCATCGTCGTAACAAGCTTAAATAAAATCAACCGCTCATCCATCACTAACAAGACAGCCACACGTCAATTATAAGTCTCCCCTCCCTCACATCCCTCCGTCCACCAGTCTCCCTCCTCCTCATCTTCGTATATCTATATTATCAACTACCCCCTCCTGTCTTCTTAGATGAGGTTCAGAAGTTTGCAGTGCGTTAAAACAGTGTGTGTGTGTGTATGTGTGTGTGTGTGTGAGTGTCGTGTGTGTCTGTGTGTGCGAGGTCTATATGCTTGGTGCAAACTTGACACATGCTATGAGATTTCCACTATGTTAGGCAACCCAGGTCTCCCCGAACGGCCCCACAAGAAAGAGTTAATAGTTAATAATGGTCCCCGGTCATCCCCCCTGTTGCACTGACAGCTGCTGTTAATCAGGAAAACTGTTAGAGTCGGCCACAAAAGGAGGGCGGCGGGCCGGCAGAGCCCTCTGAAGACTGAGGGGTTGACTTTGGTAGCACTGTAGCATGACAAGATAACGCACGGCACATCTGCTTAGTCTCAGCATCCGCACTTTATCATGATCAACTGCTGCCGAAACGTTCCTGGCCCCGATGGTATAATTGAAACGTCAAGCCTCACACACATTTGTTAATTGTCCAGGAATTGGATTTGATTTTTGGTCATCTATTAGTTAATCAAACTAATAAAATAGGGCAAAATAGCCCTGTGTCACTTGAATTTGCACTGATTGTTTTTTTTGCCAATAAGGCCTCCAATAGTTATCGGCTCTGACACTTTGCCATCAGATCATTATCGTCTATTTCCATAATACGCGGTAGTGTTGAAAATCCAATTCGAGTTGAACCTTTTAGTCCCAGGTTTCCTCCAGTAGCTCTGTGTAATGACGAGATAAAACACAACACATCTGCTTATTGTCAGTGATCCACCACAGCAGAGGGTTGGAAGGATGAACTAGTCGAGTGGAGTGGGTGGTTGTGGTAAACTTGTGAGCGGATGTCTCTGGTTTTTCTCTTTCGGGAAAAGGGGGGCTGGCTAAAAACACAGATGGTTTCATGCCCGGCTCCTCGCTGCATCGGATGTGTGTGTGCGTTTTGGGATGTGTGATGCAAGGGTTAATGGAATATCTGTTTATTAGCATTCTATAATATAGGGCCTGTGTTGTTTATCAGATTATTTGATTACCGTGCAGTGATATAGAAAACAGAAGTTAGTACTAAAATCATTTTTTTTTGTTTTTGTTTGCTGACGTTTGGCTGTGATTGTTTGTGTCTGTGTGGTCCTCTGGTGTCTCATACACACATCACAATGCAACCGAACGCATCTGCCGTGCCCCGTGTGAGCTCGTCGGAGGTTGACACAGCACAGTACAATCGCCTCAGAGAGGAGTTGCATCCTGTGCCTAATAGGTTCAGGCTCATCGGTGTGTCATCAGTACTTTTCACCACTGGATGCTTCACCCAGTCATCCTCTAATGAGCAGTGTTTCTCTCTGGAGATGAAGGTCGTTATTTTCAGGTTTTGTGTGTGTGTGTGTATGTGTTTATGTGGGAATAAACAATGTAGTCTATTGAATACTGTAAAAGATGGTAAGGAGTTTCATAATGCCACAGAATAAAAGCAGAGTGCTTACCGACCAAATGCAACTCGCAAAACCTGTAAAACAAAACTTCAAGTCAGCTTAGTGCACAGTTCTGTGTCATACCAGGAAACCAACAAGTCCTCCGACCTAAACGACCATGTAGGTTGTTTGTCCCAATCCTATACGACCAATGCCATTCCCTCACTCAACCCCCCTATGACAGCAGGAGACGTGCCTCAGATAAACTGTTAAATATAGTTTGGAAAAATACCAAATGTGACAACCAAGTGGCAACGCACCGTGCCGTCACCCATTGGTTTGTGCACGGCCAATTCCACGTTGTTTTTTTGAAATCAGGGGTAACCATATATTTGGAGGAGCAGGGGGTGGAGCCTGACTGAGAGCACGTCCACTGCACTGCACCCATTGGATGGTACTACCTGTCAGTCACGCTATCCGCGCTCCAGGGCGTACCGTACTTATAGTTTATAAAATGAACATCATGCTGTTTTGAAGACGTTGTATGCTGACGATGTGTAACATGCGACACGATGCATGTCTTGATAAACACAATTTATACGTTATAAAAACAAATAAAATCAAGAAAGAAGGATCAGACCATTAAGCCATGCATTTTTAAAAATGTTCCATGAATATATATATACAGACAGTTTATCTAGTTGTTCAATCACGCTGGTCTTAGTTTTACCGTCGTGTGCCTTGTTTACGCTCAGCAGCGTGAGACAGGGCGATAAAGACCAGGTCAGCTTGTTGTGTCATGGCGTGATGAAACGCAGAGATTAGAAAAAGCTTCACAAAGTATCTTCCTGCATGTTACTCTTCCTCTCTCTGCTCTCTCGAAAAGGTGGGAGCTCGACCTGCCTTGCACAACATCCCTGGAGCAAGGCATTACCGAGCAGGCAAATCTCACACACTCACTTGGAGTCATGAATGTTCTCTGAGGGCCTTTTTCTCTTTGTCAATTTGTCTCTCGGTCTCCACATTAAATTTCATTGCATTTGCGGTTGTCAACACTGTCTCTTATTTTTTTTACTAAAACCTAAATTACATGAAAGAAAAACAGGAAGGATTTACGGTAACGTTGAATTCAAATCGTCACCTGCCAGCACTAAGAACTTCATGTGTTTAAGTCAAATTTTGGGTCTTAAAAATGTCCATAATAGTTAATTTATGTGAATCCTGTTCTTTCCCTTAAAAGGTGTGTTTGTGAGCGGGTGTCTGTGCGAACGCATGGGCTCACATGTTCATTGCTCGTCTTCTGAGCAAATTTCTCATCCATCTTTCGGTGTGTGTGCGCATGTCTGTGCGTGTGTGTCTTCAAGCACTGTATGTATGCATATGTGTGTGTTTACACGCGCCTCCGAGTGTGTGTCTATGTATGCGTTACCTGGGGTCATAACTCTGCCCCGGACAGTTTTATAAAGTGTGGTGCAGCCAGCGAGGCAGCAGTAAATCAGTTTTATTTGCTGTGTGTTGGGGGTCAGCTCTCTCGACACCCCCAGACCCCGACACCACAGGAATGGACTGGCTGGCTTTTGCTATTGCAGCTGTGTTGTTGTAGGCTGGTAGTAAAGGTGAATTTATTCTCGTATGAATATGGTTCACCTGAGGAAAGAGAACGCTTGCCATTGCATTCAGGCAATATTTAGTTCAACTTGGACAAAACTTATTTCATTCACCCCTCAGGGTGTTTTCCTGTATTTAAAGAATAGTACTCTGACACTTGAGTAAACACCCTTTTTCACTTTCTTGTTGAAAGTAATATGAGAGGATTGATACCACTCTGTACTGTCTAGTCACCCTACAGGTTTATCATTCGGGGTGAAGGTTATAATATTCCAATTCCAACGCAGGCAGCCATGGATTTCTTTTAGGCCAAAAACAAACTCATATTTGCAAAAAATCTTAATTCTCAGATACCAACACATTTTCTTATATAAACAATGAGCTGCAAAACACAACAAAACACTGGATTGAAACAGACACACAGATTATATGTATGTAGAGGTTTTTGACGAGGCCAACTCAGCGCCCATGCGTTCATTCATCCATCCTTTCTACGGAGTCGGCCGACTGCAAACTGTTTAAATTAATTACTGCAAAACATAAACGTAAACGTTATACAAATCGAGTGGATTATGTTATAACCTTTTGTGCAAATATGTTTTCCATGAGGGGAAGAGAAACTTGTTGTATACAGAAAAGTAAACTGAAATTGATTTTTGTGAATGAAATGTCCTCGTTCCACTTCTATTCGGGTCTAATGGTTTCACTTTGCTGTCAGAGACTCGTCCCACATCGTCGAGGGAGAATGATTCATGATCCTCACACAAACACACACACACACACACACACACACACACACACACACACACAGAGAGAGCAGGGCTGCACTGCGTGGCACACCAATGATATAAACACTATGTGGGAATGCAAACAAACTCCCTCGCTAGTTCTCCTTCTCTTTCAGCAAACCTCTTCTCACGCGCATTTTCCTGGAGCTTGTTTCAGAAATTCGACACTCTCCTCGACTACTAATCAACTGAATTTAAAATTAGAATACTTCATGTCGTGGTATCACAGTAAACCTGTCATGTTTTTTTTTTTTAAATCAGCAGTGTAGCCCTGGAATTTGGGGATTTTTTTGTTTCAACCTTTCCCTTTTGTACAGGTAAATTACTTCCTGCAAGGATATAGAGAAAAATTTGGATTCATTCTTTTTACATATACTTTAGCACAGTCAATAGAATATAATGTGATTATTTCATTTTATGATATAATAGTGATTCATGTGAAAAAGCATTCAAACTTAAATGATAAAAGTTCATCATTTATGTGATGCTTCCTTTTGTTAGTGTTTCTTAAGTCAGGGACTGACAGTGGGAGAATTGTTTCCAGTGTTCTGGTCAAACAAACTTTTTGTGCGACGAATACAATGTCTTGTGTTCATTCGAGTGAGTTTTGGAGGTGAGATTAATGGTTTGAACCAAATGCATGTTGGTGATTCAGACTGTATGAAGCGTTTTGAAAAAGTGGCTTCAGTATGGACCAATGCTTTTTGAATATTGAATGCCATTGAGACAAAAAAAACTGTAAAAATCTGCTTATGAGTTTAGTTCTGAGTCACATAGTGACAAAACATCGAATCCATATTTGTACAGTTTTAATAAATAGTAAGAGAAGATAAGAAGAAAGTCGAAGAAAATCATTGTTCACACTAGACAAGCGAAATCAGTCAAAGCCTCACATGCTGTCCGACCCCCTGCTGCGTCTAAAACCATGGCAAACTGCCTTTTCAGATATCTGCAATAACCTGTGTCTACCTGCTGTAGGAGAACATGTATGCAAACGCAGCAGGGGGTAGGGGACCGACTCTCTGATGCTGAAGGCCCTGTGAGATAAGATTAATGAAACACCAGTTTATAAATTCATCCGGTTGCAGTGAGAAAGAAGATAAAAAGCCATTGATTGATTTCACATTTAATCCGCGTTTGAGATGTAATGTATTCCACATTCTAAAGTGATCTGAAAGGAAGATTTGATGAAGAAAATGAAAGAAGCCGAGCTGAGACAAAGAACTATTGGATTAATGAAGCAGATATTGCACGAATAGATTATTACTATAGAATCCCATTTCCTTGGAAGTTTTTCATACAAAGCTCTGCATGTCACACACTAATCGTCTGTCTTGAGCAGCAAAAGCTCTTCATCTACATTGGTCGACTTTGCCACTTCGCAAACGGTGGTTCAAACAATGCCGACACACCTCCGCACATGTGCATTGATATTCAGCAGAACCAGGAAATATCCCCCTTTCACACATTCTCTGTCACTATTTCGGGGCCATTTCCTCTCTTCCTTTGGTGTTCGAATGTGTGTGAGTGTGTGTGTGTGTGTGTGTTTGTGTGGTTGTGTGTGTGTGTGCACCTGTTTTATGTTTCTTAGTTATCAACCCTGGAGGTCTTTCGTGGCAGGTTGTGTCCAACAGCCGACAGATGCTAAATGAGGAAATACTGTATAATAAGCTTGTGTGTGTGTGTGTGTGTGTGTGTGTGTGCGGTCGCCCTTCCATGGACACACATGACATCCAGAAGCATTAGATCAGGCCTCTCACAGTGAACTGGAAACCATTTCACCTCAATAGGCCCAAAGTCAAGGCCGAGGCGTCTCCACACCTGAGAGCGCGAGGACGTGAGAGTTATTTGAGTTGTGGTGACCCAGGATTATGCAATACAGTGATATTTGTTTAAACAAATGAAAATAAAAACACAGGCATTGATGGACAGACACACAACGGATTCGTTGAGCCTTCAAGTTCTTTTTATTAATACAGAATTTTAAAATAACACACAATATCCAAATTCCAAACAAATACCAACCAATATGCGTTTTAAGAAAAATGTATGCATTTATTCCATGCTTTATTGTCTCATCATTTCAGCTGACCTCACCTTTTTTTGATGTGTATTAAATGTATTAATTGGCCTATGTTCTATTTGCCATGAGATAAATTACCATTGTTATGATTTGCAGCATTTCACTGCAAGAAAACTCATTCCACCGACCTTCACTGTTTTACCGTTATCATTTATTAAATCTGTGAGAGAGAGATTAGGTGCGTTTCAACACGGAGGATTTATTCTGGGCGAGTGCAGACTTCCAGCAGAATCCAGGAAAGGGTGTCAAAAGTGGCAACAGACTCAAGTCGTTATGGCTGCACTTCCTGGTTAATGGTGTATGAAGAGCCTTTGATCGCCTTTCAGAGCCTTGAGCGACCATCACTGCGAAGCAAAGAGTAGAAAAATGTGTTGAGGCCAGCGTATGATTTGCTAATTATCAAAATACCCTTTTAGTGTAGTGGTTATCTACCAAATGAGTTTAAAATCACTTCCTCAGTCTGTCCAAACACATACAATGTGAATTAAACTCTGACAATCTCTCAGCAACCATGTGACCAGATTCGAGTGTTTTTGATCTTTTCTTCATTTTCATTTTCAGCATCACAGTTTACTGTCGAAGCGTTGAGTCACAATTTGATTTACGTTACAGATAAAACACGGATTGCAGCTGCAACTAAGCAGCCCTCTGACAAAGTGGGGAAAATTGTTTTGAGCATTTCCATAAGCTTTCATCAGGAAATACGGTATGTGATACCATCTGTGGTATATAAATGGCCTTTGATAAAGGGCAGGTGCCTTTAATCTGCCTTCTCATAAAAATTGCTTCCGTATAAAAAGCCAGTGAAAAAAGAAACTGTCACATGAATATGAAATCTCTCCACTAGAATACTCATATTTCATTTCTACCACAATACAACAACAGTTTTCATCATCATAAAATGTTGTGCATCCTGAATTCTATATTACGTATGAGATATATTTCCCTGAAAAAAATTACAAGTACTAAGTGTTCGTATCAGTAAATCTCAACAGCAGTGTTGGAGGTTTGCGTTTTCATGCTTGAGTTGCATTTCCGTAAAAGCATTAATGTCTTATCGGGCTTCTTATCATCTGCTGCTGGCATGCATAGCTGGAACACTATATTCACACTTAAACTAACCTCTTACCAGGCACGGACACATTTGCACTTCAAGCTCTGTAATTTGGGATGGAAAAAGTGAGGTCGAAAAATCCTCCCGCTCCAATATGTATTTTAACAGTAAATATTATGTGTTTTGCTCCGGGCTACTCTCTTTCATTTCAGCCTGCTGCCAAATGCCAAAGCCCAGGGTAAATTAATACAAACCATGAAGCCATGTGCTATTAAACTGGACTCAAAATCCTGGCAGAGCCCCAGACGCCCATTATTATTTATTAATTTATTTTTAATTCTGCAAATGCTTTGCAGATGTTCCGCATACCTCATGTTTTTTGGAAGATGATGTGAAAGAATAGTAGTGGTACCTTAACATATGCCGAATGTTTTTTCTTCCCCCCTCTCACTTACTTGTACCAGAGAAAAAATGCGGCAGCCCTTAAAGTGTAGTCTGTTTTTAGTTTATTTTCAGGTGCACGTCTGTGTGGAATTCCCTCGTACCATCTGAGGTTGTGTGAGATAGAATTTGCCGTGATCTACTGTAAGTAAGCGACCATGAATCATTCTGGCTTCACTTCCAACCCTGTTTCATTGTATTTTGGACATGGAGATTGACATGAGGATTTAAAAAAAACAAAAAAAACATATGCCATGCAACTATAAAGATGCTTAAATTCATTACCGGGTGTTATATACTATACACAGTAACCCCATGTTGTGTCTTGATGTCCGCTAAAGCAGTATGAAACACTGTGTGACTAAATGTTGTATAACCCGTTTGCTTTATGGCTCAGCATCATTTCTCTGTTCAAGTTTGCGTCGGTTCAGCGCATCTATGTGCTTATGTTAAAGGACAAACACGCATTAAAAGCCGTGCACTGCCCACACAAATGCACAGTCAAAGTATGGTGCTATCATAATGACTAATTTTGACCACATTAATACAGTAGAACACCAATCAGACCACAACAGTCCAAACCAGAGCTGTTTATAGAGACCTTGGTGTTTTCTCCTAAACCCAAGCAGAAGAGCGCTTCTGTGACGGAGGCCGTTTGAAGTCCTTAATCAGTTTTTAATGGCACAGAGTGAGGTGGGTATTAACTACTACATGTGTGGTTTTATGGTCACTTGCCATCGCAGTAGTTTGCGTGCTATATTAAGCCATGCCAGATGCACTTAACCCACAGCCTCCCGTTCAGATAGCTGGCTAATGATAGTAATAAACAGGTGCTTGATTTGCAAAATATTTTTTTCTCTTTTGTAAAGCAGAATCTGACATTTGGTTTTCCCCCATGCTACTGCAACTGTTGGCCCAGTGTGTCGGGGGGAAGAATTAGACGGGGGCTGACTGTTTCCAGGTACAGCCGTTACAAAGATCAGTGGCTTGTGTGCAAATGTGTTACTGTGCTTTGTACATCGCGCCTGTATGACGGTAAAGGGCAGCAACGACTGAAGTTATAAGACGCATTATATATAGAAATATATCTAATGTGGTAAATGTGGGTTAAGTTGTTTTCGTGGATAAGACTGTCTTACGGTTACTTGGTGGTTAGAGGTCACTCACATGCAGAACAGCAGAGTATGAGGACGTTTTTGGTTAAGGGGCACGTCATAGCACAACTATGATCCTGCTACAATAAATGTGGCTGTGATGCTGTACTGAATGATAACACACCATAATGGCACTATGTACTAGGGACGGCCCAATCTGATATTCCATATCGGTATCGGGGCCATACTGTCCAAAATGACTGGATCGCATATCGGAAGAAATAAGAAGTAAAATCCGATCCGATACATTACAGTAAACATACCAAATAAATGCATATTTACATGTCGACTTAAGCCTTGAACGATGCTGTGGCATCATATTTCTATGTTCATTTATTATTATTTAACTAACAGTTTACAACCCAATTGGTTTTTTGCTTGCTTGTTCCATAACTGAGTCATGTTGCTGGCTATGTGTGTCTTCCTTTAGGGGAGTTAATTATTTGTTTCACAGTTGAGTATGAGGTTTTAAATGGCTAGGTTAAGCAAAGTGCATCCTGAACAATGCCACATAAATATTTTATTTAGGTGGGGAAAAGATTGTATCAGATTAGTATGGGATCGGTATCGGTATCGGCAGACACTCAAGGTTGCATGATCGTAATCGGATCGGACACAAAAAAGTGGTAACCATCCCTACTAAGAACACGCCTAGCAGGTATAACACATTTTACATGTTAATGATCTTATATAATAGGATTAGGGTGAGGGTTATCCTCTGGGAACCATGGATATTTGTGCAGAATTGTGTGACAGTCCTTCAGGTGTTGAGACTCATTCATTGGAGAAGTAAAAACTTCACTCGGAGGCAAGGGTATAGCCAAATATTCGTATATTGCATTCTGTAACTTTACACAAATGGTTAGCTCGCTGAGAAGCAAAGCAGCGCTGTGTCGGCAGCGGGTCCATCCTCACCATCTTCTCATGCTACCGAGGATGCTCATAAAGTGCACAGTCAAAGTAAATATACGACAATAATAGCCAGGAATCTGTTTTATTACACAATGTACATATTTGTCAATATTACAGCATTTTATGACGCTTGTAATACATAGAGCTTCTATTAACCTTTTAAATGTTATTAGTTCACTAGTAGTGTTTCCGTCAGTGTTTTTACTGATGGAAATAAACCTTCAGCTGCTGATAGATTGTGTCTTCAGTTATTTCAAGTTGTATTATGCCACTTGTTAGGAAGAAAAATTGGGTTTTATTTGAGTCTCTTTTATGATGAAAATAAAGTTATCCATTCCGGGTGTAGTGGCCAGAGTTGGCTTTCTACCTTTGTCTAAAATGAAGAACTAAACACTGATAAAGATGATGCTGTAGAACCTCAGAGACTCTTGCAGTAATTATATTGTGCTAAGAAGAGGCTGTGAAATATACTGAGGTGTCAAACTGGGCTCTCTTTTTTGTTTTATACGTTTACCTCCGGTGCTTTTCCCCCATTAGTCATTCACATCCGTAGGTCTGCCGATTACCTTTTCCTCCCCTTTATTTCATTTTCTCTCTCGATGTAACGTAATGAGTTCAATTCACCAGTCCAGGGCCAGATGGCTGCACTTTATAGGCCCCGAGGTGGAGAAACCCTGTTGCACGTAAAAGGAGACCCTGTCTGCAAGGTGCAGCGCTTCACAGGGGTCTAATTCAGCAGTAAAAAATTTTTTTTAAAATCACAAAAGAGAAAGAAACAGTGAGTGTTCTTTTACACCCACTGTTTCCTGGTTTGACCTCGTCTGTGGTGCCACGAGTTTAAACATATTTTCCATGATCTAACTGTTAATTGGCATTGTTTGCCTCCAGTTTTTACATTGTGGGTCAGGGGGTTTGTGTGTGTGCAGTAAAAATTGGTAACTGTTCTTTTCCATTTATATCTCTGTTAGTAGCAGGTGAGACCCCTTCATTTTTTCTGGCCATATGTCTGCCTGAATTATAACTATGGACATATATTCTGGAAAACTGGATAACTCAAATTTTATGAACCAGTCAGTCTAGGTTTTTTGTTCATGTCTCTTTGATATTATTATTTGACACGAGTTTACAAGATGTATTCTTTCAGACTTGTATATGAAAACAGTCCAGTGTCTCTCAGTGGGATTTAAGCTGTTTTAGTTGAATAATTTAACAGATTTTCCTTCAGATTCTGCAAAAAAAGATTGTAATAATCTTGTAGATTTAAAATACAAAATACCACAGAAGACCAGAAGGTGCTGACTTCTACGACTGAGCAAATGTCGCGGTGCAGTCTCCGACAGCACACCCTCCATCTGGGTCCTGCCCAGGGCCGGACTGGGACAAAAAATCGGCCCCCGCAGTTTTGGCCCAAGCGGCCCACACCCACCGTGATTGGTCAGACTTCAATAGCATTTATGGGCCAGGCGTCCATGCTTACGCAAGGTAACGTAACCCCATTTGTACAGGTCCTATCCCCTGACCAATCGTGGGGAAGTGGGGAATGGGTTCCTGGATTTGATTGGCTCGGGCCAGTGCCAATAAAGAAAATTAACCAATGGGCCGCTGTCAGTTCGGCCCCCCAAAAAAAGGCCTATAAACTATATCGGCGATTCGGCCCAAAGGGGCGTCGGCCCACACCGGGAAAATGCCCGGTATGCCAGATGGCCAGTCCAGCCCTGGTCCTGCCGACGAGGCCTCTCCCGTGTTTATGTGTGGAGAGTTTTTCAGGGCGGCTGCAGTGGCTTTCGGGCCTGATGTTGTTTTCCCTCTGCACTGGCGTGGCCTCGGCCGCGTTTGATGGTCGATTGAACACGAAAGCACTTGATTGCATTGTGAGCGGAAGCCGCGAAACTGTCGGCCCGCCTTCACTCCGTCTAGCGGGGTCGAGGCCGGCAGCGGTGGACAGACGGATGATCTCCTCGAACCTCAACTCTCTAAACTTAACAATCCCATGTTGACAACGGGCAGAGAAGTGCTGAGTGGTAAACTGATGGAGTTTTTGGGAAATGAGTCTCTTTCTCAGGGTTCTTCACGTTCAGCGCTTTCCTCTCTCTGCAGGTCACAGCGACTCAGTTTGCTGAAGCACTGTGCTTGGGTTGCCTTTTGCTAATTCTAGGTTTGTTTAATTTTTTTACTGGACATTGTCTTCAGCAAGTGGAAAACCATTAAGATCGAGTAGAGAACCATGAGGGAAATCACATTTTTTGTCCAAAAGGATTTCTGTAAATTAAGGAAAAGGGCACCTGACAAAATGAGAAAATCAACTGGGTCATCAACTCCCTTTAATCAGTCCAATTCGGCCGTTGTTGGATTCTGCATGAGCCTGTAACGTGACAACTGGAGCGGTTCGTTATTTATTTACATCAACAGCTTAATGTCTCGAATGTATCATTTTTGTCATTGTTGGTGATTCAGGTGAGATTGTGCAAACTCATAACTCAATGGCAATAGAAATACCCCAGAGAGCGAGAATTCATCTTACAGTCAAAACACAGTGAGGTCGGTTTCAGGAGATTACAATTCTCCTTGTCACTCTCTCACCTGTCAGTCTTCATTGTATACTTTAATGAAACAAGTGCCAAAAAAAATCACCTTTGATTTGACAGTGTAACTCTAACCAGACTCTGAGCTTTGATTATCTCCCCGGCCAGACGAAACTCTCTGCTGTGCAGTCAGCTGCTGGGGAAATATCCAGACACCCCAGAGATGACCCCTACAATTATGAAAATGAAGTATTAATAGCTTTAAATTGCACCCAAATGGCTATCATGCAGGCGCACGAGAGGAACCTGTTTGTTTTTTCTTTCCATTGAAATCATTAACGGGGTTTGGAACATTTTCTTGGACGAGGTTCAGAGGTATTCTGGACATTTGCAGTGTGTTAAAACTAGGACTAGGTGTGTGTGTGTGCGTGTGTGTGTGTGTGTGTGTGTGTGTGTGTGTGTGAAACCTGTTTTTCAAGATCTAACATCTCAGCCTTGAAGCTCAATTTGACAAATATCTGGCAAATTTACTGTTGCCAATTTAATGTCAAATTTGGGTTAACTGTGGTTGTGTGCGTGTGTGTGTGTGTGTGTGTGTGTGTGTGTGTGTGTGTGTGTGTGTGCGCCTAGGGTAGAGGGAGGCTTTGTCATGTTGGGGCTTTGTCTACATATTTTCTACGTCCATTCCATCGAAAAAGCTTCAAAGCTGATGGATTAGAAGTAGGAAACGACTTGTGGCCGTTGTGATCAGCTTGTTCAGCTCAATTTCTGTATATGATGGATCAATAAAAAAGGACAAGTTGTTTAGCTCTTGTCAAAAAACTTCAACAGAGAGAAAAAGAGTTGGAGCATTGACATCCCCTGAATGGGCAGGGACGGCAGCAGCCAGAGAAATAACTGCTGAGACTTTATATGCAGAATAAAAGAGTCCGGGAGAGAAAGACATTTTTAATGATGATTCAAGGTGATGGTGTGGAGGGGTTATTTCATGAGCAGAAAGGCAAACTCGAGTCTGGAAATTGTTGGATGTAAACACGTATTGAGTGGAGCTGCGTTTGTCTGTCTCCGTGTGAAGACCCCCAGGCGTGTCGCCCGCGATGAGCCAGGGGAAGACGGACGAGACCCTGAAAACAAGACAAATTTCCTGGTCTAATCCGCAGACGGAGGCAAAGAACGGTGGAGACGGCCGGAGATCCAGCTGTTTGTGTGCCGGTGAGTGTGTTTTCATGTGAAGCATGAAAAGCTTGGCTTATTGTTTAGTTTTCTTGGTCTTAGTGCTGACCACCCATGGACTCATATATATATATATATATATATATATATATATATATATATATATATATATATATATATATATATATATATATATATATATATATATATATATATATAGTCTCTGAACAAAACCCTGTATTCTTTCATATTTTAATGAAAAATGTTGGGTCTTAAAGGAATTTATAGACATTTTGAGACATAGACATTCACTTTCTGCCTGTGAGTTTGGTACCACTGTCCCATCTGACCCTTAAATATGAAGCTACAGCCAAGAGATGGTGAGCTACGCTTTGCACAAAGACGGAAAATCCAAATATAAAAAAAGGTACAAAAGCTAGGTGTAAAAAAACCCCCACAATTTGTGATTTTACCGGGGGTTTCATAATGTACTATACTTATTTCAAAGTTTAAAAATGTCTCCTTTTTTTTTCTCCCTAAAGCTGAAGTCCTTTGGTTGCAACTTAGGACAAATTCCAGCGGTAAATAAAAACCGTAAATTTAAAGGCAAGATTACATTTATCAATTTTTTTATTTTTTTTACAAACTATCATATTGAAGTTGGTACTGCACATCAACGACAGCGAATAGTTGAGACAACTTGTGCATGCAGGGCAGTGGATTCTTGTCACCCTCACTGAACACGCGTTCCAACTTTTACAAGACTGATAATGCATCCAGTGTGTATTTGCATTCTCCCTTTCTCCGAGTGCTCCCTTCCTATTTTTTCGGTGAAAGCTACCTCCAGTGTGATTGGCCGGAGAGAGATATTGAGTTTCCCAGCCACAGTTTAATCACGCGGCATTGTTAACACATGTCACTGTACGGCGCCTGGCCCATTGGTCCTTCATCAGCATGTGTTGCTGCAATCAATACCCTCATTAGCGAGCTGTCAGGGTCGAGGAAATGCGTAGAGAGAGGAGGCCTTTTTCATGTTCGATTACACTGAGCCGCTGTCCAACTTCGGTGCCGGCCGAGGGTTTTCCGTGAGCTCTGGGTGCGTCGCATGAGGGATTTTTCGAGACGCAACCAGAAACATGATTTTACATATGTTTGAGGCTCTGAGAAAATGAATGGTGTTCACGCCCGTTCTGTCGCTGATTGTAATGGAGTCTCTGGGGCCAAAGAATTTTCCCAGACAGGCGCACACGTATATACACCCACACACACACACACACACACACACACACGCACGCACACAAGCACACACACACACACACACACACACACACACGTAAACATTCTTGCATGAACACTTTAGCAAGGTTGTGTTCTGGTGTAGACACAGAGTCCAGCAGATTGTGAAATAAATTTACACATTGTACCAGTGGAACTTTTTTGTTATAAATGTACTGTGTTATGTATGACCTGCTGCAAGTCGTACTGATAAGAACACCTATTCCATCAGCCCACGAGCCTGTAAACCTGACACTCAATATCTACTTTGTCTCTTATCTCTGACCAGCCGTTCACTACGTCCTTTCATCTAACGGAGACGGCCATTTGATTGAATGCCCAAAGTTTTGTGCTGTTCACGCACAGGGGCTCCTACTGTGTGAGGCTCGAACCCGTTCGGTTTCGGAGACGACCCGGGTCACGCGGCGAATTCTCTGATTCTGATCCCCGTGTGCACGTTTTTGGAGGTGCTGCCCCTGCAAGAGCAAACACTTCTTTTACCACAGACAGACAAGAAGAGTCACACAACACAACCTCTTCTG
Organism: Scophthalmus maximus; assembly: GCF_022379125.1. Lineage (NCBI taxonomy): Eukaryota > Metazoa > Chordata > Actinopteri > Pleuronectiformes > Scophthalmidae > Scophthalmus > Scophthalmus maximus. The sequence continues at coordinate 5,990,525 of NC_061515.1, forward strand.
CCTCGACAAGAAGCGATGGTGCACGTACACGTGTATGTGTGCATGCACTATTACCTTCTGAAAGACATTATCGGATGTCCACAGGAAGCCCTCCCTGCCCTCATGTATTTGGATTCCACTATTGCTTATTCGCTGCTAATAAACAATTTATGCCACTTAACTGGGGGTAATACATTATATCCTGACACACGGTTGAGTAACCACCTTGACTTTTCCTCCCTCTCCTCTTCCAGTTGTGGAAAACAAAATACTTGGCGCTCGGCCACAGACAACACTGGGGCCCATTATCTTCTGCGTGCGCACAGAGGCAGTTTTGAAACGAGAAAGGGCCTCTCTCTCTCTCTCTCTCTCTCTCTCTCTCTCTCTCTCTCTCTCTGAATAACTGACCAGCATGGTCATGAAATATGGATAGTGTGTGACTGATGGAACGTGGAACTCGGGTTCAGGGAGACTGCATGCACATTCGCCATCACACCTTCTAGCTTTGTAGCAGACTTTTGCAGCCACTGCATTTCCTTTTGTGTAAATCTGGGTCGTTCGTGAGCGGGTCGCACAAATGGGGCATCACCGCTGCGGCTCAATGAAGTAGGCAGAACTTGTGTGTGACATTTCTCCGGTCGGTGCTCCGAAAACGATAGAGAGTTATAATGATGGATGCTGTAATGATACGGTGATGGATCATATGGTAATCTGATACACCTGAAGAGGTCCAGAGGATTTAGCGGAGGAGGAGGTAACACATGCATGTTTTCTGCTCGCACCAGTGCACATGTATGAACGAGCCTTCCCCCTGCACGGACACACGGCGTCGCACGCACATACTCCATCCAGCGCTCACACACACACACACACACACACACACACACACACATGTCATGGGGAGAACAAATGATTCTCCCCTTCCACTATACTCCCTACACACACACACACACACACACACACACACACACACACACACACTTCTCTGTGCGCTATCAGTCCTGTGTGTGTCTCCAGAGGGAAACTGTATCAGACAACAGAGTTCACGTGACCCGGGGAGTCAGCCTTCCTTAATCCTACTGTCAGCCCTAATTGGGCAGTAGGGGATTGATCTAGTATGCCCTCTCAGTGTGTGTGTGTGTGTGTGTGTGTGTGTGTGCCCTATATGGCCTCTTAGCTGAAGTTCATTTACAGATGGACTCCTGAGTTCATACTCTAGAGGAGCAATAGGCGGGAATTAAAGCGAGACGAATGTCGTTTGATTGAAAATGAAGTTTGATATTTTACTTTCCTGCCGCACTCCACGTACAATTTCAAACTGTCCCTTCCAGGCACATAGTTATTTGTATTATGGAAGATAATTAGTCATATATTGCTATTCAACAAGTTATTGTCCAAAAGCTCTTCTTTTATCTTTTTCAAATGTCTGCTATCTGTGTGACACATGGTTACCACACACCATAAAAAAAAAAAGTTCAAAGTCTTTTGCACTTCACCAGTAGAGGGCAGTACAACTAAAACTACAGTGACCAATGCCCTCACTTCCCTCTCGCAACACACAAATCAAATCCATTCTCTCTGTTGTTTCAGGACGGCTGAGAGCGTTGCTTTCAGACGAGACATACATTTGCGGGACAAAGGAGGCAACTTTAACAAATGATGCCGTGATGCGTCTCATAACGGCAGAGGGAGACGTTAGATGTGGCCGTAAATCATGACAAAACATGACCCATAATTGAATTCAAGGCCAAAGATATTCCTAATTGCGGCTCAGATCTTCCCTGTCCCCCCAAGACCGCCATTCATCTGTGAGCTCTTAACTTTGAGGAGGACGTGGCCGCGTCTCAGGCTGAATCATGTATTTCCTCAGAGAGCTAAAGGTGAGCAGCTTAAAGCAAGACACACGGTGTAGGACACACAAGAGAGAGACAGAGAGGAATGGATGAAGAAGTGACCAGTCGGGTGAAACTAACCACACTTGGCGCCGCACATCGCCAAAAACATTCATCAAGAACAGCAAACTACACCGAATGTTTCTCCTGCTTTCGCCCCCTTTCCGCTCTTTTGCCATTTGAAAAGTGTTATTCTTTGAATATATTCATGGTTGTTTCACATTTTTGGCTGGAAGACAATAGCTTAGTCACACAATAAAGTTCGGGAACACGGTGCTCGCCAGTTCAACAGGACGTCCCCACCTCACGTTAGTTTGCTTAATTATTCTCTCGCTAATACATTTATTTTACTTCCTTCCTGCTCTTTTTATTTGATGCCTGCTGAGGTTCAGCTGTAAACCCTCGACCTCTGTATGACATCACTGGTACAGTTTCACATTTTGATTGACGACTAAAGACCTATTCATATTATGACCAGGGAAGATGACGGATATTCATCTTTTTTCTTCCAGTTACCAACAAAATAATTGTGCAAGGTGTCAAAAAGGTATTATACTATATATAGGTATTATACTATATATATATATATATATATATATATATATATATATATATATATATATATATATATATATATTCCAATTCAAAAATGAAGTTAGCATAACTGACAAATAAACAAATCTTCTTTACAGTTTTTCTCTTCTAGTATCCAGCAAGTTTGTCTGTAAACTTCCTCTGATCCGACAGTAATAATGAAGACCTTTCTCAAGGTATTGTTGATAGTATTCACTTAAAGGTTGTTATGGCTGTACATTTTTCCTAGATTTTTCAAAATGTTGCCGCTGACAACACAGATCAGACTCTAATATTTTCACCGACCACAATCAGGGATGATGTTTCAAGGAATACAAGAGACGTCACATGATGGGTATAAAACAAACAAACAAACAAACAGACAAACAGCAGTTTGATACGTGTGCAGATATCTACAGTATTTAAGTATTTGCTTAAGGTTGAATTTGTTTTTGGAAGAAAAAAAAGCAACCTCTTGATGCACAGACCCTGAAGCTTCCTTGAATGACAGACGTGAGTCCTTAGAGAGAGAGAGGGAGAGAGAGAGCTTATGTTTAGACAGGTAATGGGCTGCGAGGAACACGACCACAGAAACCGCTGTTATGCCTGATCTGATTACACACTGTGCGTGTGTGTGTGTGTGCACGGGTGTGTGTGTGTGTGTGTGTGTGTGTGTGTGTGTGCACGGACGGGTGTGTGTGTGTGTGTGCGTGTCTGTGTGTGTGCACGGGTGTGTGTGTGTGTGTGTGTGTGTGGGTGCGCTCACCATAACATAACAGCAGGTTATGAGGTTAGAGCGCCTGTGTTTATTTGTTTGCGTAGCAGATGCCCTTATGCAGGGCACTCAGCCTGGGGTTCATTTAACACATCCACATATTTACACAGCTGGATATGAAGTGATAGGCACAAGCTTGTGGTCAAGCAGTTAAATGTTAATGTTAGAACGTAAAGGTAGTTTCTTTCTTTTCCTTGTCTTTCACGACTTCCATCCCCTTTCTTGTATCCGTCTCATCAATAGCGTCCCCCCACACTTCTCTCCTCCACCATCTTCATATCTCGACGTACTGCAGCACGTTTTCCTCTCCATCTCTCCTTCACTTCCCACCTCTCTCTCTCTCTCTCTCTCTCTCTCTCTCCACGGTCTGTTGCTCAATTCTTTCTCCTTCACTCCGCTCATCTCCATGCCCACCACATCCACATCCACATCCACCTCAAACTTTCTCCTGCACTTTTTTCTTTTCCACCTCCTATATCCCCTTTCTCCTCCTCTCGTGCAGTCTCACCCTCCTTCTTGCCCCCCCCCCCCCCATACATACAAAAGCCACATGGAGTGTCTGCTTCTAATCTCCGCATGCTTGGGGTCTCCATTTGTTTTGCTTGTCCCGGGACCCCACAATGCAGTTTTGCCGTGCCCAGGACCCACTGAGTGTAGATTTAATTAGATAGGGCGAATGGTGGAAGGAGCAGGAGAATTGAAATTGGACATGGGGGTTTTACAAGGAGGTGCTGGCTGGTCCCTGGCACCGCATGGGCTCGGCACGACAATGCATTTCACACTGTGAGGGGCCAATGAGAAAGTGGAAGGGAACGGGCAAATGTGAATGAAGAATGGAGATGGAATACTTAACTCTTCACTGGTAGTCGCTAAGGGTGTGTGGCTTTTGTCCTCCCAGTCTATAGGTTATTGGTGCCACGGCTACACATGCCACTGAGCCCGTGAGCTTATACAGTCTGGTCAAAAGTTTTCAAAGCCTTATAGTGTGAATAGCACATTCCTACACCACCCAAGTCATATCTACTGTAAGTTTTTAGATTTGCATATGTTATGTTTGAGTCAGTGAAAAATGATTTAGTTGATGCTTGGATGAAAAATAACTACAAGTAAATTAGTGCTCATGGTTCATCCTGTTTTCTCAGACAGCCACTTAATCTACTGCCAACGTGTCCATATGAAAGCATTACATTGAGCAGACGCTTTTGTCACGAAGCGACTTACAATAAGCGCATTCGACCATGAAGATATTAGCAAAATATGATCATCTTCAGCGCTACCCAATTGTATATGCAGGTCATCTTTATTTGCTGCATTTAATTTTCCAACTGCTCCCAATCTGGTGCAGTTTTTCCCTGCGTGTCTCAATTCACATGAAAGAAGAAAAAAAAAATACACGTCGTGTCACCAAAATTCACATTTCCTGGACTTTTTGGGACTCTGTCCTTCCTCACAGGTTCCCATTAATTTCTCGGGGAGACGAACACAAACCGACATATAGGAGGAGGGAAAGAGGATACATGGGCGCGCGAGGAGGAAGTCAGAATGACCGTGCAAAATCATTGGACGGAGAAAAGACAGAGTTTCTCCTTTGATGGCGACCGAGCATCTGCACGGAAATCGGCGTAACAAGTGTTTAGTGGCTGCCGTAACCCTCGGCGAAAAAGCCCCGCCATCGTGTAACTGCAGCTGCTGCATTTCTTAGTCAGAGTACAACTGTTAGCAGCATGATTCGGCTGCGTTTGATTACAGAGAACAGGCTGTACCAGATAGCCACTGAGATTATTGGATTTCAATAGGCAGGTGGAGGATGTTTTGATATCATTGTTGTTGATACTTCCTGAACATGATGGTTTTTTTCCCTGTGCTAATCGTTAGGGGGGGGGGGGGGGGTTCCCACTTCAGTCGGCATTTTAGCTCATTTCCGTGTCCTCGTGCAGAAAACGTGTTTACACAGATTGTGATTGAAAGAATGAATGCATTGTTATATTCCACATTGACTGACATTAACGGCAGACGCTTGGGCCGTCTCTCAAATTCTGGATTGGCATTAGGCTCGAACCACGCCGGGATGGATTTGCCATTTACAATTGCTGACAGTGTGTTCTGTTGCTCAGCTTCAGTCGCTAGTTTTACAGTTTCATTTCAGACCCTGCACACCGGTAAGAGGACGAGGCAGGCTTCCAGATGTTTTCGGCCAAATCAGAGGAAAGTGGGCTTTTAAGGGGGAGGCCTCTGAAGGAGGCCTGTTTCATTCAGAGGCTCGGCTGAGGGGCTGCATAACAGGCAGTTCGAGATAAATAAGGAGCTTTTTTTAAACTCCAGTGGAGTCCCAGAATGAAAATACAGAGCTGGAAATGTGCATAATAGGTCCCTTACAGTATTACTGGCTGCACATAGTTAGTTTCAGGCATGTATGCCGTGCCATCCATCTCACTTAACCAATGTACTGAACTCTCTGTATCACTGTAGCTGTTGTGATGCACTGCTTCTATTTGTTCATCCCCTGCCAGGCTTATTTGTGAATTACAGCGGTTTTGACTTAACAACAGACAATCGCAATCGTGGAGCATCCTGTTCCTTGCGGTCCGAAACAGAATAGTGCTACTTGTCTTTCCTTTTACTGCCCCGGAGCTCCCCAATGTCTCCGTGTTACAATGTGTTTTATCTTTGTTTTCGTGCTGAGGGACTCTCCCTTGTGACCGTTCTCTTCTTTACCCCTCCTGCTCTTTCTTTCCCCTCCTCCTCCGTGGTTTATCTCTAGAGATGCCTCCACGTTGATCCATCCATCAACCAGACTCTAAGGGGCCCTCATCAGCTCCGAGCTTCCTATCATAACTTTCCCAACCATGCATCTATGCACACACACACACACACACACACACACACATATAAACAGGTGTTGGAAATGTTGGCTGATGTTATCTTTTAGACGCTTTCAAACTTTGTAACTTGTCCTGTGTTTCTGTGATAATACAGAGAATTTGAGTGTTATTTTGCTCCATTTTTCGGTAATCTGTGAAATTGACAACTGATGTGATGAGGGTGTGTATGTTAAAATCTTTGAGGCACTAATACGAAATTGAAAAAAAGGAATCAGGGCATTCCCCCAAGGTCTCGCAGGTCACTGGGTACACACCAGCACCTGACTGTTGTTCACAGGGCTGTCTACATTGTAATATGCTGCAAACAGTCACTCGCTGAGGCGGCACACTGTGAAAGATAATGCCTATGCAGTGTTCATTGCTTATTTCTCACTGTTCAGTCGATTCAACTCATGTGACCTGATCGTACTTGTTTTGTCTAAACGACATATAGACGTGCGGAGTTCAGGAACTATCCAGCGTGTCCTAATGGCGGTGTACTAGTATGTTGTGGGGTAAATGGGCGGAGCCTGCCAGCATGACAGTGAGTAGGGTAAATGAGCTATAACATGGGAAGTAGATTGTGGAATCCCCGAGCCATTGTAACCCCCAAAATGTCAAATAATTCTAAATAGATAAAGGTTTATTTTAAAGAATTTAAAGAGGTTTGATTCTTTTTTCCCTGTTCTATTTTGTCAAAGGCAATGTTCTACTGAGTAAACACAACATACCTTTCCTGAACTGTGCATAAAAATATTACCACCACATCACTGAATATAACAGCAGGCATACTCAAATGAATGTTGACGAGACATTTGCAATCTCCGATTTTTCCTCTGTTCGGCGTCCCGCAACCACATGCTCCTGGAATGGAGCAGGATGTGTCCTTTTAATGATAAAGGTCGATGTCTCATCACTTTGAAAGCACCAAAAAAACGTGAGTATCACTGTTTCCCGCCGTGGAAAACATCGCAGACTTGTTGTTCTGTGTGAACTGTTCTCTCTGTTTATCTTCACAGAATCCAGACGGACTCTCGCTGAAAGGACAGTGGCCAAACATCTGTGTGCTGGCACAGGGCAGCGACAGGTCTGCTGCAGATTGGTACTGTGCACGGAAAAAAAAAACAAAGAAAACATGTTAACACTCGCGCGTTCATGTACTCGGCCGTGCACCGACGCACGCGGAAAAAAACCCCCACACACACTCACAGTCACCCCCAGAGAAACTCACGGATCGACCGTATTTAGCAGGTGCTCGACACGTCGGCTTTTCAACTGGGACACGGACAGGTGTGAGCCGGACAGGGCACGCGCGAGAGCCATGCACACCTTCCGTCCACTCTTGGCTTGCCTCGGGGCCCGCCGGCTAGAAAGAACACAATAAAGCCAAGCGAGTTACAAAATGCCGTTACAAGAGCTGCTATGCGTCCCTGAAATTAGAACCTCGTGATGTGAAAGTGAAATCAGGTTAGAAAGGCCACAAAAGCAGGGGGAAAAAAAGGTTATCACCCAATTTCCAGGACACGGATGTAATTGTTTTAGCTGTGATACTGTTCCAGTTGGCGGCGTCTGTTCTCTAAAGGACTAAAGATGTTATTAAGCCCCCCCGCGGCCGCCTCACGTCCTCCCCTTTTCAAACAGTGCTGTTCTTTTATGAACATTGTATATCTATGACTGAAACCATTTTCCACTGTTCGGGATGACACGGAACACCTGCTGTTTCACACGCGGTGCTGAACTCCATTCCAGCATTTTTTTTGTTCTTTTTTTCCCCCTCACTGTTACAAAATCAGTGACGCAGGAAGTCCGATACGGACGACAGTGGCGATGTTTGCCCAACTCAGATCCTCTTCCTTGTTGGATTTCTGCAACTTTTTTTGCTCTTTGTCCACGTTTGTCTTCACTTCACCTCTCTCTTTCTGGCTGCAGTTGAACGCGTCATTTCCAGGAACCAGACGTGATGACTGTTCAGGGCAGGGAACATTAAGACCGAGGACATGCCGTGGCAGTCGACAGTCACAAACCGCTTTATAATCATATTCTTTAAGAGCCCAAGCAATGCTGATCTGACAGCATTGTTTTGATGCCCCCCCCCCCCCCACCCCCCCGTCCCCCCCTCCCGTGAAAAACAGCAGGTTTGTGTTTGGGCAGATGGACGGGAGTTGGCTGATGCTCCCTGGGGATGAAATCAACTCTGCCGTAGACCGAGGTCCGTGTTTATCTTTGGGCTTTATTAGATGTTGATGTTGGCCGTGCGAGAGAACCACTTGTTTAAAAAAACTATTTTTAAGGGAAAAGAGAGAGAGAGAGAGAGAGAGAGAGAAAGAAAGGGAGGGAAGGATTTCATCGACTGTACATCTAGATAAAAAGGACAACACATGCACTTGGGAATTTAGTCACTTTTGTACGCATAGTAAGTATACACGTTGTTCCCGAACTAAAGCAATGTAGTCGTGGCGTAGGATTTGAACGTTTGCATGAAAAGAAGCGTCCACGTTACCTGAGTAACCAGGTTCAACCCGGCCTTGAGTTACTTGTGAGTACTTTGAGTCATGTTTGATTCAAGTTAATACAAGTCTGTCACATCCTCTCCTTCTGCGCCCGCGAGGGCCGGTGCAGTCAAATCATCAACAACAACAGAGAGAGAGACAAGCCTCCTCCAAAATCGCCCACTGCCCCGTTGACACTCGGCGCGGCGTTTGATTTGACCCCGGGCCGGCCCAATGTGTGCAAGTGTGTTGCGCCGTGTGCTTCGTCAGCGCTTGGAGAACACACTGGGCTGAGCTACACCTACAGCGGGACCGTGAGCGATGTGTTTGGTTGCCTTCCACTTAAACAAGCATTAGTCATGTTTGTTCAGACCGCGTGGAGAAAGCAGCCCTCTCGCAGCACGCCAAGGCGTTTTTGACCTTGCACGGCTGAAGGACACACCACAGTGAATCGGTGTGTTTGTCAAACATAACTCTGGCTTATTTATTCAAAAATGTTTTGTGGAGACCTTGTTTTTGCCAAAGATGAAGCCAACATGCTGTGTCAGTTGTGAGGGCGGGCATTTCCCAACTCACACCCAGTCACACACAAGGGAGCCGCCTACGGATTTCCAGAGGTATCATTTCCCACCTGGACGCTGAAGATTACCACTGGGGAGAAGAAGGTGCAAATAGTGGACATTAGTTAGAGGAAGAGATGGGACGGGAGAAGCAACAAGCGAGCACAAGATCATGGGAAAGGGAGGAGAGTGTATTTCTGATCGCCAAAGGAGCACCTGAGCACACAAACTGTGGAGCCAATGGGCTGAGGCCACAGCTGGCAGACCTTTGGCTGCTGCTGCCATGTTGTGTCAAACTGCAGTGATGTGGGGAAACATCGGTGGAGGGGGCATTACTCTGTCTCCTCCCAAAAACACATTTCGATTGCTGCAGGCTATAGAAACAATCTGCGCTGGACTGTTGATGTCCTCTGCTGTCCCGCAGTATTCTGTGGAGAAAACAGTGAAGGAGCACTTGTTTTGTGATAGGACAGACGCAGGGCGGTGAAACGAGTGTGGAGAGAAGCAGCTGCTTTAAAATTGAATGGCCCCGAAAGGAGGAAGGAGAGAAAACCCGTCACGATGAGCGTACACACAGACATTTCAACAGGATAAAAAACGGACGGGAAGTCTATCTGGAGGGCAAGTGGAGACACACACACACAACAACAAAGTCAAGTCACGAATCGATGGCTGAATGGATGGATGGACGGCCGAGTGAGGAGGGAGGAAACGACGGATCAACGACGGAAGGCAGATTAACACACCGAATGACAGACGGATGGAGTTGGAAGGCACACGGTCACACTCACACACAAACATTGGCACACTTTACAAAAATGTTAATAATTGTACTTGCTCAGGAAGATATGAATCTTTTTTTAGAGCTCTGATCCGCTAGATTCTCTCCAGGTTGTCCACGTCCTCGACAGTGGACATGTCACCTCCCCAGCGGCCGGCGTTAGGAAAGGAAGTGACGAAAAGCAGAATTTGAAGACAGAATGTGTGTTTTCACTTAATTCTGCTGCGTGTAAATGCACGAACACATGCCTCTGTGTAAAATATATCTATGTCACCGCATGTAGAAAAAAAAAAGAGGAGGCTTTCGTGCTTGTTCAGTCCAAGACAGAACACGTTTGGCCGTGACTAGAGGTCAAGTCTGGTGCCAAACTAAACAAAGAGGTGTATCTGCTTTCCCTGCAAGAGAAGAAGAAAAAAAAAATCTGGCAGCTCGCTGGTGTCCACTGAGTTTAGTTAAAACACGCTCTGTTTTGCACAGTGGTGAACTCTGCAGTGTTTGTCGTTCGCGCCTTGCAGGGACGGGATCAATTAGCTCTCACTTCTAATAACGGCGTTGTTGAGTTTGAATAGAAATACTTAATTTCAAACACTGTTCATATGCGGGCTTGCTTTTTTTCTTTTCATCATTATTGGAACACTTTTTAATTGCACCATACAAAAGGCTTGTTTTACAAGTTTCACGCTGCATCCATAATGTTTCAAAGCTATTTCTAAAAAAAAATATCAATATCCTGTTTCAGAGGCCTTCATGCAGTCATATTAGGAAAATATACTGTACTTCTGAAAACAGCAGGGTCTCCAGATGAGAGTCGATAGAACTGACAGAAGTCATGTTTTTTGAGATGTACTGGAAGAACAGGAGGAGTAAACGGAGATGTAGTGCTCCATGAGGTCATTGCTGATGGTCGACTGAAATGATCTCTGTTTTCCTTCTCACCCGCTCCCCCTGTCTGAACGTCCACCCCCACCTCCCATATCTGTCATCTTAGTGTTATTTATTGCCTCTGTCCTCAATCCCCCGGGTTTATTTACTTGCTTTGAAACCCCTCTGCAAAATGTGTGTGTGTGTGTGTGTGTGTGTGTGTGTGTGTGTGTGTGTGTGTGTGTGTCAGTGCAAGGTGGTGAATTAATGGGGTGTCGAGGGCAAACGGATTGGCTGGGGGAGTTGATGGACATGAGATTAGAGAGTTAGTCGCCTTTTCAAGATTAATACCAAGTCCGCTCATGTCTCCTTACCTTTTGTGAACACGTTCGTCACATCTGACCTCACCACCTCAAGCTGTCCACTCGGAGACACGCGTCTCTCTGATCAGCATCATGGGCACCCGCCCACCACCTCAACCTCCACACCCAGACCCTTACCCCCACACAAGGAATTGGACCTGAGTAAAAAAAATGTGCCGTATCATCCACTATGAATGAGGTTAAAAGAAAACTAGCTTGCTTTGCACATGTCTCATATAATATCATTTGTAGTCAGAGTAGGCACATACAGTAATGCAAGTCACTACAGTATTTAAGCATATTTAAATATTGAAAGCTGGATGCAACTATTTTAAATAATAATAATAATAATAATAAACTGTACACATAGTGGTCCCAGATTGTCTCAGACTTGGAATTCATTAATTCTTGTAAGCTACGTGGTTACTATTGTTTTATGATGCGACACCACGCAAACAAGGCAGTGACAGTCATTTTGATAAGCTGCTTGACTTGGTAAGTCACACACAAACACACACACACACACACACACACACACACACCCATACATGGATAATGCCCCCCTCCTCCCCTCATCTGTGGTCCTTGAGTAAAGGTGCTGATGAGCAGCCCCTATCAGCAGAAGCCATCTTGGCCCTGTCATCGGTGGCTTGCATGGTCACAGAGACGGGAGCTGACGGCTTCACCTTTCAAAGGCAGTTCACCAGCCGCAGACTCCACTAAAAAAAATTCCGTCTCTCTCTCCATCTCTTTTATGCTACATTTATTACTTGCACTAAATAATATCCTGTCTGATCGTCCTTTTTGTTGGTGATGACATCACCATCATGACCGCCATTTTCTCTTGTTCACCCGAATTTTCTCTGAATAGGAAACAGAATATCTTCATTGGCTTGTTCCAGTGTGCTTGTGTTGTCCAAGTCATCCACACTATAGTTGATTTATTTACATTCTAGAGCACGGCCACGACACTGGCTGATATAATCAATTTTTTTGACATATTGTGTTTGCTGATATGTGCCGATATGAAAACTATTTTTTCATAAGGAAGAAAAATGTATGTTTACATTTTGTGTAAAAAGTTCAATATATTTGGTTGTATTTGTGTTTTCATATTATTTATAGTTGTTCCTAATTATAAAGTTTATGGTTAAACTGTAAAATATCAAGAGAATTTAAAAAAAATTTCACCATTAGCTTTGGCCCCCAAAAATTAATATTGGTTGGGCTGTAATGTACACTTAGTAGTATAGTCAACCATTAACGTTTACTTTTTGTGTGACCGTAGAAGAGTAAAGCAAAGTATGAAAACATCTCCTTACATATTTGTCTTCGTCCGTCCAAACGGGGTCTGTGCCTGTGTCTGTTTCTGGCACACACCGTTTCATCTGGTCCGTGTGAGTGTTTGTGGGCAATCTGTAAGTGAATGTGTCAAGACGGGCCTGTACACTGGACTCCACGGGGAAACAGATGTTTTCAGAAGACACCTGGTACCTGTTTCCTCTTAAAATGTTTGAAGAAAAACAAACACCTGAGTGGGGGGGGGGGGGGTCTCCATGACGTCAAACGGGGCCCTCCGCTCCTCGTCACCCCGTAGAACTGAGAGTTGAGGAAAGCGGGAGAGATACTATACAATAGATAAAGGAAAAAAGACGAGTGGCCCGAAGAGGAGAAACTGAACAAGTGATCTACAAAGTCACTGTTCCTTGAAAGAACAAACTCTCTTTCAACTGAAACTCATTAGGGTCTGCCAGTCATGCTGACTTTCATTGGATTTGACTTTTAACCCTCGCTAACAAAGAGATGCTGAGTCAACACGGCACAATGACGCATGTCCTAAACTCAGGAAGAGAAAAAAATACATGATAAAGATTATGATGATAATTATTATTACTATACACTAAATATTCAGCAACATCATTATGTCATAAAGCAACTAAAAAATCAGTCACGACCAACAAAGGGCTTACTAACCCTTCAACTTATGATGGAAGCACGTTGAGGACTTTGCAAAGATGAATGGCGCTTTTTGGTATGTGTGTTTGAATGTGCATTGCCACAATGAGATATTTAACAAGGCAAAAAGACAACAACCCTATGATTTCCTTCAAGGGACAAACAGCAGCTGATTCTACTTAACGTCAAACACTAGATACTCACTCTCGGAGTCAATAGCTACACGACCATGAGGAGTCTAACAGGAATTGTTTGCTACTAATGTTTTAGACGAGCTGGAAAGCAAATAAATAAAGGATTGTGTTGCCTGAGCATTCCGAATTTATGCAATGATATTCATGCGTTGCAGTTTTAAGCCGCAGACCTCTGTGTACATACATCGCTTAACATGCTAAAGCAATTTAAAAGGTTAAAACGAAGAGCAGACGTGTCCTCTAGGTCCTTGATTCCAGAATCAGGTCCGACCGTTGCGCGGCTGTGGGCTGCAGGGCCTGCGACTTTGTAGGCGTGACGCCCACACACACACACGCGCGCACTCTCCTCGGTGTACCACGCACACATACGCACACTCAAACAAGAACACACTATCACTCCAAATGTCTGTAAAACTGCCATCCCCCCTTTCACGAGGAAAGACACTTCCCGCCACTCACTCGCAGAACAAATTTTATAGACGGCGGTTTCGGCACTTGAACCCGTAGACACTCGGAGACGCGGACACACTAATGTTCACACATGTTTATAAATAGGAGGTTTGATTTCATTATACGGCATGTTCATGTGTGGCGACATGAAAGAAGAGATGCACTCCCTCCAAAGGCTCTAAACTGTGAGGTACAAATGAGTGAGCAGGGTGGTCACAACCACAGATCCACTGCTTCCTCCCGTCGCCTCGCCTTCATCCTGTCCACATCGGGCCGCCTCACCGCACGGGACGATGACTATCCTGCTCAGAAATTAGTCTTCTTCACCTATATAGGCTACAGATGTAGCCTTTCCGTAAGATCAAGGAAAACAAAGAACGAGTTATCGTTTAAAAAAAGCCAGAAACATTTGGCATATTTTACCAAATGTGAGGGAATTACCCAAATCTTTTATAAAAGCTTCAGCAAATTAAATGAGCTTATCAGCTGATAATTGACTTGTCAGCTGAGCTCCACTTTTACTGCAAGTCTCTTAAATATGGGGGGGGGGGGGGGGGGGGGGGAGCAGCCACTAAAATAATCATTTAAGTATTTGCTTGACTGTTGGCGATTAGGTTGCAGCTGCAGGCGGAACACGAACCATACGCCTTCATCCAGAGTGGTTGTCGCTGCTCCTGCTCGTCTCCTCTTCAGTTATTCCAAACAAATAACAGTGAGCGCTGACGCAAACGTAGGACTTGTTCCTGTGCACGCGAGGATTTATTCTCTTTTTCCAGCGCACACTTTCTGCTTAGAGAGGGACAGCAGCTTGAAGGTTGAGTCCCGGCTGTGTGAAAGTCTTGCCGAGTCATTATTTCTTCTGTAGGTGTTCCCAGGCCACGGCCACCCCCTCACAGGCAAATCAGATAGGTGTGAGATATAAAAGCACACGTCCCGCTGTTTGGTTGCCCCGTGGGCCATAATCTGTGGGTATCGTGTTGTGTGGGGTACTGTCTCTACATGGGCGGGGGGCCACGCTGGATAGGAATAAGAGCATAGAGCCAAGTCGTGTGTGTTTGTCTCCTTATTTTACAAGAATTATTTTATCTGTAAATGTTTGCATTATGTCTGGATGACTACAAATGTGTGTGTGTGTGTGTGTGTGTGTGTGTGTGTGTGCAAGGGGATGGCCTGAGGTGGTCGCCTGCTAGTAAACCGTTGTGAGGGTAGTAATTAAATACAGCTAAAGCTGCTGGTTCTGCTCTGTTGCCGCCTGACGAAGCAAAGCCCACCCCTGGAGACGAGCATGTTAGCACAATATTATAGTGTTAATGTGATTTTATGGAGACAGGAGGTGTTAGTGTGTGTGGTGGGTGAGGAAGCGCGAGAGCCTGATTCAGACTGTGTTAGCGTGTATTCTTTTGAGCCTTATCCCCTATTCATACTAAGAGTAGCTTCAATTTTACAGCCTAAATTGGAAAAACAAAGTGTCTTTATTTAATTTTTTCTCTTTGCTCTAAGAGGAAAAGTCTTGATTCGATGATTCTCATGTAACTGCAGCGAGTTGGAACTATTCCTGTCTGGACTGAAGTGGCAGACAAAGTGACGACAGTACGAATATGAAAATTAACGTAATGACAATATGACAAAAGATCACTGAAGAACAAAATAAACTTCTCAAATTGAATATTGGATATGTGAGACACAGGTGTGTTTGTGTGTGTGTGTGTGTGTGTGTGTGTGCACGCTAAATGTGCGTGTGTGTGCGTGTGTGTGTGAGAGACCTGTTGTGTCATTAGCCCTGTGGTCACTAGAGGTGATGAGGAGAGCTGGCCCTGGAATCCCTTCCCTTATGTCTGCAAAGAAATCCCCCCCCCCAAAAAAAACATGCCCACACACACACACACACACACACTGACACACACATACACACACACACACACACACACACACACTCCATTTCCACGAGCCCCTGCCGCCCAGTCTTCATTACCTACCAGCCCCCTGAGGGCCACGGGGAGGTGGGGGCAGACAGAGCTCAATCTCCACTTCTATCCGGAGCCCTGGGGCTGCACTGGAATTCACACCCCTGGTCCTGAGAACAGACGGGATCCACACTCCTCCACTCAACCCATTGTTGAGGAAAAGGAGGAGGAGGAGAGCAGTAGGCATGAGGGAAGCAGGAGAGCGGGAAAATACAGTGAGAGGAGATTAAACTGATTCAACTTGTGGGAGGCGGGGGGGGGGGTCTCATATCAGTGTGTTCTTTCCCCCCATCTTTCAACCAACCCGCTGCTTTAAAGTTCCACATTTTTGTGTGTCTCTAACGCTCCTTGGCCCTCTTCCTCAATGAAAGTCTCCATGGGAGTTTTCCAAAAGCTGTAGTCCCCCGACACTGAGAAACTTCTCCCGACACTTAGCAGGCCACATCACGGCTATAATAACCCCAACACTGGAAGGGGAAGATTAGCTGAGCTCAATCATTGGCTGTCTGAGAACTAAAGTTGACAGGGGGGGGGGGGTCTATTGTAAAATTCCTCTTTAAAGAAATTCCCATTGTTCTGAATCCATTAGTTGACACTCACATTGTGTGTCTGTGTGCGTTGCCAGAGACGCCCATAAAAAAGCACTTCCCCCTGTAATTGAGGATGGCATCATCCCTTCCCCTCCTCTTAAAAACAGACTGAGGTCGACGGGAATGAGCGAGAGCAGGAGGGATGGAGAGAGTGAGTGAGGGAGGGATCTCTGACTACCTGAGGTCTGTGTGTGTGTGTGTGTGTGTGTGTTGACCTGCCAACCATTTAAACACAGTGTAAACTATTTTCAACTGTAAAAGCTCAAGTCAGACTCTTTGAAATCACAGCTCAGTGAAGCATCATCACTGATCACGATTACCTCCTGGGTGGTCTTATGTAATCGCACCTGATGCCTTTGACAGCATACCGTATTTTTGGAGTCTTGGAGTTTCGACGTAGAGTGCTCCTCGGATAGAATACAGTAGTCCTATGTTACTTAATGCTTATCGAGGCCGAGCATTCAAGCGATTGACACCTGTGTTTGATTCCGCTCACGTGGCAGTCGCCCATTGAAGTCCGTTTAATGCTTTGTGAAGCCGATTCATCGTGCAATGTTTACGCCAACACACTGGAACATGGGGCCCCACCGTGCCAGGTCCTGGCCCTGTAGCACTTGCGAACTGAGTTATACCACCGACTGGGCCAGAGTGCCCCATTAGCTTAATGGCCATCTAGGATTTCACAGGGGATGCATTGCTGTTATGACTGAGAGCCTTGCGCTTCCCTTTTTATGGCTCCTTCAGATTCACAACACCCAGAATTAGGGGTTAGGGAGGGGAAGGGGAGGAGGAGGAGGAGGAGGAGGAGAAGGAGGAGGAAAAGGTGGAGAAAACAAAACAAAACAAACATAGAGGCAACTTCACACCAGCTGGAGGCCGGGGAAGGACAGACAAGTCAGGGAGGGAGGGATGGTGCGAGGAAGAGCAACAGAGGTAGAGGTAGGAAACGAAAAAGGGAAACAGGGAGTGAGATGGAAAATATTTTACAAAGAAAGGAAGTGTGTGAGGAAAAGAATAAGTCCATTCTCTTATTTGTTAAACCAGAGAGGGCTCTCTTTGAACGTCTATATTGACTTGACTCAACAACTGATGACCTGATTCTCTTTCCCATAGCTTTGACCTTTGCCCTCAGTGACTTCCCCAGATGGTCAAAAAAGCAAAAGCAATGAAGGGTCAAGTTCCACTTCACCCCGAGTGGTGCATCATGTGACAGAGCATTTCATTTTGTCTGACTTTCAGCCTAATTTTTTAAACATCACAGAGTAGCTGTGTGTAGATTTCAAGATCTTTTAACTTTATTCACATGAATGAAACTTTGTTGAGTCATTTTGTCATTCATTTATTTTTGTGTCCCTTCTTTCCTTCCTTTTTTTGTATTGCACATGTATAAAAATCTACAAGTAATTGAGAATACACCAAATGGCACAACACAGACTACAATAAATAACCCATTCTCTCACGCTCCGTCATTAGGGCTCATATTAAAACTGTGATTTATACATTTTCTGACCCAGATGGAATGTAGAATTGATAGCTGATACTTTTGTGGACAGATATGATCAATAGCTCCATTATACTGTACAGCAGCAGCTCCTTTTCACCAATACCCACGTGCACTCTACTTTGTTAACTGCACGCATTTGGATGCCACGTAGGGGATTTTTTTCAAGGGTTTATCCTCATTGTTGGATGATGATGACATGTTGGAAATCTGATGCAGTCACCAAACATGATGAGAATGTTTTCAGTCAAACATTAGGATTCACCCACAGCATCATATCTGCTTGGCATATATAGGGCACAGGGCCAGAGCTTCTGAGACTAAACCTCCCTTGACAAATGATTGTGCTTCTACACAAAGTAACTTGATACCATTATGGGGCTCTGTGGATTTTAAACTTGGTAACTGGCCATCTGGTAGGCATCAAGGTAAAATGATGAATTGGCTTTTATTCGAAGATGAGTAGGACAATGGGTCGAATGATACAGCAGAAGCACTGATGACGTTAAACATGACCTCTTGTACAGAAAAGAAAAATAACAGTAAGCAATGACAACATTTTAGTGGCCTTCTTTTATCCCATCAGGGTGCTGTTCAACTAAACTGAGCATAATGGTTTAACAGGGGATCACAAACATAGAATAGAATTTACTCGATTCCGTGTGTAAATTTGGTGGTGTGCCCCTTTAATGACCAGCCACAATCACCTTCTTTCATTAGCAATAAAAAACGTAAACAAAGTTTACATCGTTTAAAACTATTCCCTTTATGACACAGCCTTTAATCTTAAAATCAGAACCAACTTTTCTTTTTTCCCCCCATTATATTTACAGCTGATTTATTTTTGTAACTTTCCCCTGTGTCACCCTCTCAATGTATTTCTGGTCTCACAGAAATATAAAAATAAGTGCAATGAGGGATTCATTTTTCATATCAGCGACACTTGTTTTCTTTCTACCACTCAGAGTCAGTTTCCACGTGAGGAGATCATACTTGAGGTTAAGACATTTGGTTTTAAATGAAGGAGGATGTGAATTTGGGACTGACCTATGATTTTTTAATAGCCCTGCTGATCATCTGCTGGTGGAAGTCCTGAGCATAAAATAAATATATTAAAGATAGGAAGAGATGATACCGTGTTCAAAGAGGAGGAGCCATTTGTCTTGATGTTTAGAGCTGCGGGCCATGAAGCGTCTCACTGTTGTGACCAACTCGCTTTGATATATCTAACGTGCGTGGAGCCCGATGGCGTCATTGAACTTCAGTGAGCATCTGCTTGTCATTGGGAACATGTGACTGTGATTTATGACTTAGATTTCACATCAGGACATGAATGGGATGGGGTAAGAGATGACATCAGGGAATCATGAACAGACAAAAAAAACTCCAATAGTATTCTTCATATTTACCTTGACGGGACCAAGGTCACAATTTGTATCATTATTATGACGTAAATCTTTGCAAAATTTACATAAGTCACAGTGATAAATGTTCATACCAAGATGAGATCACGATTGCGCAGGCAATGTCATTAGAGGGAGAAGGATGTTACTAAAGGGAGATGTGTCAGTTGTATTTTGTCAATTCTACCTATTGACTCACATGGACTGCAGAGTACCAGGCTGCGAGCCATCAGATGATCTTATTATACCGAAGCCATAATTCAATAGGCAGAGATCTGATCTGACATTTTGTGGAAGAAACAACACTGAACTGTGAGTATAACAGCCACATTCTTCTAGTCAGCCAAAGGAGAGGGGAAACACAAGACCTTTTACCATTTAGAACATTTGTTTTCTTTTCTGTGGCAAATAAACTGTGAAATATTTTGTTTTCTTATGAATGACAAATGTGCGCCTTTATTTGCCATGTGATATACATGGTCTTTAAACTCATTGATATTATCTGATCGTTTCAAATGAATGAAAAAAAGTATTTTGAGAGGCAAGGTTTCAGTCAAAAGTAAACACATTTTACAATATAACTTTGATGGCAAAGATTTATAGAAGTGAAGAACATGAAAAGAAATGTAGTCATTCTGTTGAAATAGAAACAATATTTTAAAAAAATCTAATCAACAGTAACGTATCTGGTCACGTTTCATTTACACAATTTAAGAAGAGATCAAATGCAAAACCCCAAAAATGGAACCAATACACTGCTTCCTATCAGTTCTATCAATTTTATTATTTTATTTTTCCTAATACTACTGCAAGGTTTGAGCACAGTATTTTGACAGATTAAAGAAGTTGAACTTTTTTAAATACATGTCAGTATTTCTCAAAATGTTTAAAAAAAATAATCTTTTCAAGAGCTGGAATCTCATTAGTATAAAAAGACATCACATCAGAAACGCAGGTATTATTGATACATCTTATGTTAATAGTTAAACTTATATTCATATTTTTTTGGGGCAGAAAATGACTACACAAATCTATTCCACAATTCAGTAGACGGGACATATTGTACAGTACTAACAGGATCTTTTTTTAAGCATCCAGCTGTTAAAGGTTTGAAAAAACCTTTATGTGCGTGAGAAAGCTGTTCGATGGAGCACAGCGGCAGTCGGCCCTATCATAATTTGTACCGATCAACATGTGGGTCGGGTCAACGCCTCAGCGTCTGTACCACTACAGGGACAGATGGAAGTCCCCTCCACTTGATACCACTCTATAGGACATCAGCAGTCCTTACTTGAACTCAGAACGACAGATGCACAGTAGGGGTCCTCCTCTTCCTGCTGTTCATCTTCCGTTCGTTCAGTCTCGTCGTTATGTTTGGCTAGATTTAAAAAAAACAAAAAAAAACCTTGATTGTGGGGGGATAAGAGGGACCGCTGGGAAAGAGCAGAACCATACATGGCTGCATTGATATACCCTACCCAAGTCGACATCAGTGTCGGGCACCACCACAAAGCAGAAGTGTGTACTCCGATACAGTAAATAATACCAGCGGTTTGTCATCTGATCGAGAGCTTGAGTGCGCGAGGTATGGTACACAATAACATTTGGACATATTTTGTCTAGAGAGGATTTAGCTCCACTGGTCTAAACCGAGCTGGGATTAAGCACGTCAGTTACTATCAGAATAACACATGCGGGGAACTCTGGACAAGGAAAAACAGGTAAATGATCGTTCTGCTTTTCTTGTTTGGTCTTTTCGTTTTTTTTCTCCAAAAAACACTGACTCATTGCTTACAGTAGCATATGATTCAATCAAACGATGAGAAAAATGATTCAAACATCTCATGTCCCCAGTAAGAGAAAAGAAAAAGAGAGAAGACTCATTCAGCTTCGCTGTCACAAGGGCCGTTACACGAAATCAGACAAATCGCGGCACATTGCACCTTCATGTCACCGTGTTCTTCTGCACATTACTGGTAACTGATTGCACATTACATGCAATTGCACTATTTATATACATTCTTCATATTTCATATTCTTCTATATTTTGCGATTCTTATACTTGTATTTCTTAGATTTTTGTTAGGTGTTGTTTCACTGATACCTGCTGCTGATGTAACACCGGAAATTCCCAGTTTGGGATCAATAAAGTTCATCTATCTATCTATCTATCTATCTATCGATCTATCTATCTATCTATCGATCTATCTATCTATCTATCGATCTATCTATCTATCTATATATCTATCTATCTATCTATCTATCTATCTATCGATCTATCTATCTAGACGATAATCCTTCATGTTCAAAGTGCAAGTGGGTTTTACAGAGGACAAATACACGATGAGAACTGGTGCATTAATCATGGTGAATACCAAATTATTTGACGACCTGGACCGTCTGAATCTCATGAAAAAGGACGAGCTCAGCTTCCCAAACTATTTATCTTCCGCCGGCTGTAAGTGGCAGAGTAGCCAGTGCAGCTCTATCAGACTGGCACTCTTGACCTTGCATGACTCTGCTCAAGTGCCAGTTCCTCTGGCCAATAGTCAATAGGACAACTAAGACCACTTCAACTGGCCTGCTACAGTCAAGGTGAAGCATGGAAGGTTGCAGGATTTTAATCATGTTATGTCACTTCTTTTATTCAGAGGAGATATAGAAAAATTGATCGAGACTTTTCGGATTTGCCATCTCTACATCCCTGACTTGCGCACAGTTTTTTTTCTATATCTGATTTATTCCATCTCTGTCTCTGCGTTTTTCCATCTTCCTCGGGTTGCCTCTTCTTTCTCTCCTGCTCGCTCTCAGCTCACCACTCTGACACTTCACCATCGGGGAACTGTGCTAATCTTTTTGACCTGCCACATCCTCCACAGGCTCTTCCGCCAGCTTAAGTAGGGGCTTCACTACAGTAATGTGTGTGTATGTGTCTGTTTGGGAAGTCTGCGGCGAGGTAGTTTGTTGATTATTCGACGTGTCTCTCCGTGGTGGTAGAGGCCTGTTTGTGTTTTCTGCGCTTCTCGGGGTCACTGAGCTCTTGGTGATGTAAGTAACGGTGCAGAGGTTTATCTCTTTGAAAAGCCTGTGTGGCAAACAATCAGTGAAATCTGCTCTAATTAATAAAAACATCAACTCAGAGAAAAAACTCTGGTATTTTAAGATTCATCTTAAATCTCAGAGTCACCAAATATAATCTTCGATTTTTTTTACTTCTACCAACTTTGTAATTAAGTGCATCAACATGAATACTTTTTATTCAGTATTTCCAACGTGCTAAATCTGTAAAGGTTTCAAATGCTTAAGCATATTTCTGTGTGTGTGTGTGTGTGTGTGTGTGTGTGTGTGCGAGTGTGCGCGTGTGTGCATGTGTGGAGGCTCAGACTGACATTGTGATTTATGAGCTGAGATCAAATTCTATCTCTGACTGACTTTTACACTTTGTCGCCAGTGATAAACGAGCGGGTCGCACACTTTCACCCCTTAATGAGCGAAATCTCCCTCACAAAAAAACACACGCTGTGACTCGTTCACGTTTAGATACAGTACACACACACACACACACACACACACACACACACACCGGAGCACGGTCCCACACCAACAGTGGACATGCACAGATGAAAAAAAAAGAAAAAAGCTTGACACAAGCAGTCTCCTCAGCCCATAAACACACGTTCGCACACACTTCTCACTCATTACCCAGAACTCTCTTACCCTCAGAGCCACCGTCCACTGACAGGCACTCGCCCCGACTTCTCTCTGACACGTCACCCAGGGTCAAAGGCCAGCTCAGTGGTGTGAAGAGCAGGGGGGGGTTGTGAGGGCCCTGTTGTGCAGTTGGGGGGGGGGGGGTCAGACAGGGGAGAGCAGTCATATTCCTTTTGGGTTCCTTGTGGAGCAAAAGGCCAGGGGGACTGAAAAGGGGGCACATTGTTGAAGAATACCTGTGATAATGATGTTATTTGGGTACTCGCAAGGCCTGCTCGGCAGCTGTTGACAGTAATGATGTAGTGTGTGTGTATGTAATTAATTATTCTCACAGCTCTCCTACATACCAGCTGCTGACTGAGGCAGGAAGTGGATGATTGATGGGAATTATTGATACCTTTTTACCCTCAAACGCACACATACACGTCGCAGTGCCATACTGCCCAGCGTTGCTGAATTCTTGATCGGGTTTTTTAGTTTGTTGCTTTTTCTCCACCTCATCACAAATGGACTCATCAGTCATTGGTGAAGGAATGTCAATAGTCCACTGTGTTTTAAGTTACCATCTCCCATATGCTCGGCTTTTCCTCCTATAATCCTATATACTCAATACGGAATCTTTCTAAAGCGACAGCCATAAGGGCCACAGAAATGGCAGGTAAACAACATGTAATAGGTTAATGGAAAGATCGATGGATAAAATTTAGCACAAGTGGGCTCATGGCTGTTAATAAACGAGAGAAACACTGATTTATTGGATTTGCATCATAAACATAAGCCACATAAGAGTTTTTATTTAATTTTTCTGAGCAAAACATTGCAGAATGGGTAAGAAAAGTGTTGTAACAAACAATTACACAAATAAGAATAATATATATATATATATATATATATATATATATATATATATACACAGTATATGTGAAGAAAATATCAGCAAGTCATTACATTATATATTATTTCCCATAACCTTCAAGGTATCTTTGAAGGTGTCCTACATTTTTGAAGAGAAACAAACCAGCTAAGATTATATTTTATGGGATATCTCTAGCATCATCTACAAAGCTATGTCATAAACTCTTTAATATGTGTGAGTAAACGTAAGGATATCCAACCTTGAATCTCCCACTCTGGCCATTAAACTTAAATCTTTTCACATGCACAATCAGTTAATCTTTTCAGATTACACTGACCCTGATTGCTGCTGATGGGACTTTGAGTTACTGATCTCTGACTTCTCAAAGTGCCTTCTTCCCAAGCTGAATGCGATGATCTCTCTCCTCATGCGCAAAGAATTATTATGTGCACTGACCTTGCAAATCTGTACATCTTGATTTCATTGCAATGAAAAAGCATGTGGAATATTGACGAACTAAAGCTGCTTTTTGGACCAAAGCCTACACACTTGCCAGACAACGTGACGTCCTTTTTTTCCAACAAGGCCAGGTGGTTACAACCCAGACCTGTATGTGTAAAAACTGTAAAGGGTTTTTTATTTATCAGCTAACCTTAGTGCAGGTATCCGAGGGAATGGTTTTCATCAGCCTGTCCTTACAGATATAAGGAAAAATCTCACCAATATCTGTAACCATCAATATCCTTGTATTCTATATATGTGTCTGGAGGGCCATCCAAGATGATTTCAGTGCATTTGATCTCAACTGCCCCGATCAAAGGTTATACATATAACTCACTAGAGCGCCAGCATGGCGGAACCAAAACCTAGACCCTCCATTCCTTCAGTCACACCTCAACAGCCACAACCATTAGCCATTAGCTAGCATTGCTTTGATAGGCCTTCCTGGCAAGGTTGGCAGTAAGTCAGGTAGCAACAGCAACATTTACCTTACAAATACATAATATCAGTTATGGCAGGTTAAGCCAACTTTACCACGTCTATTGAGGTTGGCTGTACACTTATGGAAAAGGATGCTTAGCATTATATACCCATCCATTTACTTACAAACTTGACAAAGGAAAAGCAAGTTCAGAGTCAGGGTGGAACCTTTTCGCAACTCGGAGACGGCTGTCCATTTCAGAAAAGTCAGACCAAATACTGCCTCTGGTCTCCTTTTTTTTGTTGGAGGCCTTTGTCTTGCTTTCTGAATGCTGTGTGTGCAGTCACTGTCTTCCTAAGTGCTAACGGGTTTACAGGGAGGGACTCGCATGCACATCCATGCACTACTGTGCAAGACGTATACAGACGCTGAGAGGAAGATGGAGAAGAAAATAAAAACGGATATCGGTAAGCAAAAGGATGGCCACAGTGACACACATTGGAACTGAAAGGGTACAAGAAAAAGCAATAGAGAAAAATGTGGGAAAGCCTACACATGGCTCTGCATAAATCTCAGTGTGTGTGTGTGTGTGTGCGTGTGTGTGTGTGTGTTTACAGTAATATAGGTCCTGGAACATGTGGCTACTATTATCACCACAATGTGTAGTCAGTGCAGAGGACCCCTCCGCCTTCTGTGAGAGCATCTTAGCTGTGAGAAAGCTGTGTTTGTTTTCACACACAACACACTCACAACATGTACGGGTTGGAGATGGTAATGTGGTGTAAATATCGCTGAGTGAGAGAAAGGAGCGTGACGGGGATGGACAGATGTCGCAAAGTACAACAAAAATTAGATAAAGACAGGGCAGAGGGTAAAGTTGGGGTAAGTGAAAGATGACGACCAAGGAAAAAAAGAGAGACAAAAATTGATTTAAGAAATCCGCATGAGCATAAAAGTACCTGTGTTTCATTCCAGCACACTATCATCTGCAGGCAGGTCATGAAGAGCAAAGTCTCTGACAGGCCCGGTGGATCTGTAGCGTTTTAATCGACGTGATAATTCAAAGTGATGTGATACACATGAAGAGTTGACAGGACTCCTCAACCTCAACCTGCCGACCTGTCCCGCCTTTAATGTCCTACAGAGACTGGGGAAGGGAAATGTCTGTTTTTAGTTTAGTTTTTTTTGCGGATATGGGTTCACCAAACTCAATACAAAATTCCAAGCTGGGGAGCCTTAAGTGCTGGCGGTGTCTCTCTAAGTATCCACGGTAAAACTCACAAATACAAGCTGCAAGATGTCATCTTGATAAGAATAGAGCGGTGACCAACGATATCAGTGAGACAGACTGATGGGAATCATATTTATAAAGGAAACTTTACACTGAGGGTGGAAAACAGAAATTAGAGCTAATGGAATTACATACATGACTTACATTAGTTTCTCCTGGGTGCATCATTGTTTATTCATATTAACATATGCATCCATCTTTCCCAGCAACAGACTGCATATAAAAAAAATTATGTAGACTCCAAGACCAGAAAGTAAAATCAATAATCTCTCCAATTACCAGTAGAGGGCGAGTCTAGTTTCATTACATGAGGCTCATTTTGTAAATTGTGATCTCATTTGGAGTTAAATAGACGATAAAGCATGGTATGCATTGGGGCGTGGATACTGTTTACTGTCCAGTGGGTGCAGGTCCCAGTTGCAGAAGCCACAGCATTGCATGTATTGGTGGAAAACTCAGTAATCACATTTTCTCAAGCCCTTAACAATACTATAGTTGTCATGTCTGGAGAGGTGTGGAAAATGTGAAGACTACCAATTAGACATAACCCAGAGATTTGCCGAATCTTCTCTCTACTGATAAGGTTGGGCGAGGCGGACAAAGACATTCACACTGAGAGCGGATCGTTTTGAAATCATGACCTGCATGTAAAGGAAACTGGAACACCCAGAAAAAAAACCCACAAGGTGCTCACAGGGTGGACCGAGGGAGGACCCAGACATCTGGGTTGGGTTTCAAGCGAACAGCCCCCTTGCTGTGATGTGACATGGTGGGTTGGAGTAGAACATCTGTAAATGAGATGCACAACTCAATTACTTTGTCTTCCTGATACTGTACGTTGTAAATATATATTTTTCCCTTTATTCAGAGCACACAAAGCGTATTAAGAAGACCACACCCACTTAACTCACAGGCTTCAGTAGCTGCACTGCAACTACAGCGTGTATTCAGTGCACTGTCTCTCCGCATATACTGTTGACAGCTGGTTGGTAGAATCAGACATCAAACACCGAGGCCTGATGTTCATCTGTCTCAATGCCGCTCACTGTTTATTGTTTCATCTCCACTTTATTTACTGTTGGCTCAATTATTTCTATGTTTGATCTTTGGAGGGATGTTGGGGGCAGGCCATTTTTTTCCTGATGTATCCGCACGTTCACACACACACCAGAGTGTGTGCACATGCACCACACACACACACACACACACACACACACACACAAACACACAGTGTTCTCTTGTTCACTGTGTGCAGCGCAGGTGACAGAGACCTCAACTAAAAGATGGATGACTGTCTGACTGCGACATCTTAAACCTGTTACCTCTGAGTGGATGTTTATTTGAATTCTCCTCCCAGCTGTATCACGTACGGGGGGGAATTCTCTTGAACTGCAGCAACAGGAGTGTAAATATTATTGGGAAAGCCACCGAGACATGAAATGTAGCTTTAATTACAACATTGATATATCAAGGTCAGCCCCTCCGCGCATGTGGAGAGAACCTGACCTTTTCCTTTCTCTGCCCCATGATTTCTTGTGTGATTTGGTGTACACACTCATTAAACAAATGTATATACTGTATTATATATGATACAATATGTTTGTATAAGAGCAAGATATATGGTTGAGGCTAAACGGGGGGGCTTGGGGCTGACTGCAAGGCAAGGCCGTGGTTGTGCAACTGGACGAGATATCAAAGCAAGGTCATGTAAAGCAATGAAACCATTCATGGAATCTGCTAAAAGCTAATGCTTCCCTTTCATAATGAACGTATACGAGTAAAATATGTGTCTCTTTAATCTCAGAGAATTCTGTTTTTTTTCTCGAAATATTATCCCCCCATCGCCCCGGCTCCCTATTTTTCCCCCCAATACAATGGCCCTAATACGCCGTCGTCTAGAGAAGTACAGAAGGTCAAGTAATGTTAAATCCTGGTGGCGTGTCAGTCAGAGTTAAATAATTAGAAACGGCATCCACCTGTGTCAGCTGTGCATAAAATACAGAGAGAGATCTGAGGGTGTGTCTGCCAATGAATGGAAAACACAAGAGAACATCATCAGCTTGTGTGGATCACGAGTTTGTCTTTGCAATCAGCATGAATCGCTGTTTTAAAATTGCTGGGGGTTTGCAAAAACTAAAACAACTGCACAACTCTACATTAAATCGCTGCTCTGATGTTAAGTGTATGCCCAAGCAACCTCAACCAAACCACTGACATAAAGAAAGGGAAAGATTTCCTCATTGCTGAATAATAAAGCAAAAACATGGCTGACTTTTGAATCATATTCTCCAGGCGCACCGTTATCTTTATCACACGAGACAGGATTCCCAGTCCCCATTGTGGTGTGGACACATATTGTATGTACATGTGTACGTAAGATCCCAATCCATTAATTAGACTTAACTCCAACCATCAGCACTCAAACATCAGTCAAGTATTTCACATCTGACACTGTGGAGAGCACATGCAGCGGAGAATCCGTCATCAGGCATGCAGTTGATCTTCTTTTCCCCAGTGGCCGACAATTTACAATTGTCTGCTTCTAACACAATGGGTAAGCCAACAAACATGATGCCGCGCCAGTGACGTTGTACCGCAAAGAATGTGTCTTAGTCATCTGGGCATATTTTAAGGCAGGACAGTCACTCTGGAAATTCATAAGCCACGACATGGATGTTTCCATTTAGGTTCATCACTTTGACCTGATTTGAACGAGACCTGTTCAAATAGTTATAGTGCGGATAACGTGTATAACCACTACAGCCCAGAATTATCAAATTAGTCACAGTGAGTATTCATTTCAGTTCAACTGAAATGTTGTAAAATTCCACTCAGACTCAAACTGAGTCCAGTTGAGCTGAACTTAAATTCCAGTGGCAGTGCTGTGTAATCAATCATCCTTCTGCCAAAACAAAATGGTAAAATAACATTAACCTTACCAGATTCACACAGTGAATGTTTCATATTTGGATCAATAATAAAAATCACATTAGCTTTTTCTTTTTATATCAATGTGACATTTCTATATGAGGTTTATTCAATTGAGCTGGAATTGCCTGACTGTGGATTTCACTCAGAGGAAATGTGAAAGTGTAGCCAAGCCTATTGTCCTGAGTTTCTTTATCCCAATAACATGGTCCCACTGTGGTGTACGGAGGAGATAAACAGCCGCATAGCTGGGAAGCCACTATGACTGTTTTCTATAACTCATAACGACGCAGGGATCCCATTACAAAACAGATGGATTGAGAAACAGGGGAAGAAAGGAAGCCAGGGGAGAGAGAACAATCAGAGAAAAGGGGTTTAGACAAAGATTTAGAAATCGGATCTGGGCATTTGGAGGATTGCCCTGATTAGGAAATGTCTAAATAAGCTGTAATGTCTGCTGACTTTTGCAGTGGAGGGTAACATACTTTATTATGCAACCCACATCTGTGACCAAACCAAGGATTGTCACTGTAGCCGATAAATAAATGTGCATAATGAGAAGCCAATTTTTATAAAAAAAATGCATCACACAACTTAAATGGCAGCACCCCACTTTACACACACACACACACACACACTGTTCCACAACCCCGTCCTCAGTGCTGCCCCTTAAACCCCAGGACTCACAATCAGACGTGCATTATACTTTATGGGCACAGCTTTGCTTTGACCCTCAACGATAACGTCAGCATGCTAACTTGCTCGGATTTTACTTAACCACTCTTGCAGATAAAACATGTCATGACTTTTGCAAACTAGAACATTTGACCTGATGATGGTACCATATGAAAAAAAAATAATTTGGTGATCACCAAAAATGATCACAGTTCATCCTCAGTAACACAAGAATGGCGGTACCAACTTACACAGCAATACGTCCAATAGTTAAACATCAGGAGATTACTCAATCTTCTGGGAATCCTCTGTACAAAACTGTGCCATGCATTAGTTGTAGAATCAGGCTAAAGATGTCGCCAGTTATGCTGAATGGGGTGAACGGACAAGATGAAAGAGTAGCACTGGGGGACTGAACCCTGGTCCATGCAGGGGGGAGCAAGTGCTTCTCCCTCTGCACTGAATATGTTTGTTTGATTTGTTTCTATACAGCACTGTGTGACAGATGTTTCCCCGGTTTGATGCATCTAACTGCGGTCCGACCGAAACACACAAGTCGACCATATTTGGGCTCTCTATGACACAGATGATGCTCTTCAGAAAATAGGTCCAGGTGCAGCAGTGAAGCGGGCCGATTGGTTCTGACGTTTGACAGAGGGATGAAAGGTCATTGCGTCTCGTTTCATCAGTGACTGACTTTGGGCCAGCACTCACCAGCGGTCTGTGCTGGTGCGCATTCTTGCGCACCTTGCAAAACATTCTTTCATGTTCACTAACAATCCCACCACACCCATTCCCGCCAGTCTCCAATCACCCGCCCCTCGTCATTGACCTCCCGTCTGCATGGTGGATGCACAGCTAAAGAGCCTGGGAGGCCAGGGTCACTGCACCTGACAGGCAGCCTTCACTGATCTGTCTGTTTGCCAGACACATCGACAGGGATTTGGTTACTGTCAGCAGCGTACTTCAGAGAGCAACCTGACACACGCACACACACACACACACACACACAGCCCTCTCTGTGTATGAATGGATGCATATGTGCAGTCTCTGTTCCTTCCTCCTTCTCTCTCTCAGGTACAAGCTCAGATTTTATGTTGACATTCTCAGTCCTCCGACTTCAAATTGCGACACAATAACTTGTGTAAACACACGCACACACACACACACACACACACACACACACACACAAACACACACACACACACGGGGAAGGATCTTGGAGGACATGAGTAACCAGGTCCGAGGTTTGATCCTAATTTCCCCATGAACAGATGTTACCTGCTACCAATTAGCAGCTCCTGTCACCGCTGCTGAAACAGATGCACTGGCCTCGCTCTAACACTATTTCCATTCTGACCTTTTTTTTCAGTGGCTGCTCTTGCGAGGGGAGTTGTGTCGTTGCCGTCAGCTCTTCCGAGCAGAGGCTGGGTGTGTTGCGCTTGTTACATCGAGAGTGTTGACAGTCTAACTCTCCAACTTGCTACGAGGCATAACTCTCGATATTGGAAATTCAGACAAGTGGAAGTTGGTGGAATTTCCTGTTTCTGAAGTGTTCCAGCCTGCAGAACTGCATATCTGACATTCATTACAATTGATTTTATGGAAATTATGACTGTGTCAGGCTTTATAAGAAAATGTGCGCTGACAATGTCGATTTCGGTGACTACACAGGCAGTACACAGTAGCTTGGTTTACTTTTTCAAAAGGCCCTTAAATTCAAACCCATGCTGTATTTATGACTGGAATTATCTGTCACCAGCATCAGTATGGTACCAGTGCACCTGTACAAGGTTAGCTACCTCGGCTGGAATGTCTCTGAGACATAATCAGAAATACAGTACTTTGTTTGTTCATAATTCTTGTGCACTTATTTGTCATGCAAGAAGTCGCAACATGTTAAAACACTTCAAGAAAACATTTTGAAACCGTATTTCAATAAAAAACATTTGTGTAACTGCTTCTGCTCTGTACCTCTGTTCACTCGGAACTCTCTCCGGTAACTCTATCCCTGTGAATCACCAGGTGATAAATGATCATTTCTTTCCAGCAGAGTACGGGTGGCTTAGCCTGACCCCGCGGCTCGACCTCGCTCGCACAGACAGACGAGCAGAGAGACAGCAGAAAAACAAACTGCCATTGTTTCAAATTGGCTCTGTAACCTGCCGGCTTTCTCCTCCAAACAGCCAGGCTACCCGTCACATCAATAGAGAGTTTGACGCGTGTTCATCATAGTAGTAGTTGTCGTCAATTCTTTTTACTTCCTTAACTATAGGATACAACAGAGAGATATATTGTCTCGTACAACATATCACGGTTGACCCAATGACCTTCATATTAAGAAACAATGGGAAATTCATTTCATGTATATATTCAAAGATAAGTCATTTTCTTAAGGACTTTATGTTTATCAGGATTTATTATTATTAGAGCTTAGCACTATGATTCTCTTAAGATTTGAAATAAAGGTTCAATACTTTAGCATGCAGGTATGAATGAAATAGGGTTTGAACTTTGTAGATGCAAATGCAAGTGTCCTTATGGCCAATGCTGTAACCAAGTTGTGCAATACAATCAGCTGCATAGATCTTGTGTCAAGTAATGGAAATGGAAACCCTTTTATTTTTTTTATCCTGCTGTCTGTTGCTGATTTCCAGCGTCTTACATTTGGTCATTGAGGAGCGTGTTACCCCCTTGGTGCATGCTGCTCTTGTATATATACTCTATCAATATAATTAGATTCAACTGAGGCATGCAATTCCCGGGAAAGACTCTCCCCAAAAAATGCATGCGCACACAATGATATCGGGCCTTTTCATCTGCAGTTCCAACAAAGCACAGGTTTCCCAGACAAAAACAAGCAAAGCCTACTCAACCGTTGAAACAATGTCGATATATTGTAAATACCCCTTAAATTTCCGTCAAGATAAACCTGACATGCCGTATTGAGTGTGGCAACCCCTTGATCCTGTTTGAAAGTTTAAATCAAGAGTGACAAATAGATGTGTTGGACTACAAGAGAGCGGGAAAAATTTGAGATAGCCTTCATATCAAATGTTTCTCTATTACATATTACGATAAAAAGGGGGAAAGGGAATTTAAAATTAACATGACCAGCTATGACAAAGAAAAGGGATTTCCAGAGGAAACCAGTGCACACTATGGCCTGAAGTTCTCAGTTCTACAGTGCACCTGTACGATTCTTCACTATGACGTCTGCCCTTCAGTATGCCTGTCATGCGAGGCTCACGGGTGGCACAGCCGTGGGAAGCAGGGGTTCCTGGTTCCGACACGCATTCCTTTCCCTGAGTGCGCACACGAACACACACCTAGACGAAAATACACACACAGACACACTCCCCCGGCCCGCCCGCCCGCCCGCCTGGGCTGGATGACCCCCTAAACAGCTCCAATTACCAGGCACTGACAGACAGACAGATTAGGTCTGAACAAGGGTGCGGAGGCCTGCACAGACAGACAGACAGACAGACAGACCGATGAGGCAAGCAGACGGACACAGATTGGGGGGAAAAAAAAGGTAAAAAAGAGCAACATGGCTGCTCCAGACAGGCCCGGGGAAGTGATACAGGATGCAGAAGGAATAGGAGGGAGAATTCGCCAGGGGATTCTGTCATTGATTACAGTGAGTATGTTTACATGAAGCCCTCATCAGACCAAACCAAGGTGGAGATTAGTTTGCTCTCTCACCATGACTGAGGTTCCCATGTGCCTCCCTCCGGCTCCCTTCTTGCTCTCACACACACACACACACACACACACACACACACACACACACACACAGTCGCACAAAGCAATTTTCTTCATTGAGGCAGCCACCCTCACCCTGCAGCCACCTTCATCCATGACCTAAAGCAGACGATAACAAAACCTCTGTTAATGTGAATCTGAAGGCTCAAATCCGACACACACACACACACACACACACACACACATGCACGGACACACTCCCTCTCCGTGTCACTCTGAGTTCACATACTGCCCGAACCAGCGGCAGGATAAATCCCTTCTCTTACATGAAAGTTGTTCTACCGAAAATGGAGGGAAGGAAAAGGGAGGGAAGAAAAAACAAATGTGCAGGGTTGAATGCCAGGCCTCAGGAACAAACATGGTATTTTCAGGGTTTAAGCGAAGACCAACCAATAAATTGACTCCCGACCACATCGGCAGCGAGAAGGTAACGGAGGCTTTTTTTGACGATTCATCATTCAAAGAATTTTTGGACGTTTTTGTTTTTTAAACTTCTTTGGCTTGTTTGGTTCCCAAAAAAAATATGTCTCTCCGTTTTTTGTTTTTTTTCAAGATGCAGGGAAAACTGCTGCCCATGGTGGAATTTTTTTTCTTCCAATTAAACCAGCGTTTACGTAGTAGTGGATGAGGTGATGACAGAGCACGCTGTGTGTTTAGACACAGGGGTGGGAGAGAGACTGTCCTCCTCGTGAGGATTTTGGGGGGCGAGTTTTAAACAGTGAGTTTATTGTTTGGAGAGCCTTACACGATACAGCTGATTCCCCCTTTTGTCCCAAACCGACCACTAACCTGTTACAAATACACGCGCTCTTAGTCCTTACAGAGCTCGAACTGATCCCCCCGTAAAAAATAACATTAAATCTTTTTTTGTGCCCAGCGACAGGTCATGCTCACAACAGCGGCGGCAGAAATGTCAAGTGTGAAATTGTTTTCCCTTAATAGCTCTCATGTGTGGCTTTGGCTCTCTCACTGCTGCCTTTTCTTTTCTTTTTTTTTTATAGCTGTGATATTATTGCATGTTCTGCATTTTGCGCTTTGTTTTTTTTCCCCTTTGCGTAAGTGACACCGGCGAATGAAATCGAGGCTTTATATAGTTCTTAACATTTAAAGGACAGGCTGAAATGTGGATCACTTATGTAAAATGCCGAAACTGTAGTTCTTAAAATTACTATATCACCCCTCCCATTTTGAAGCCAGCAAAAATATTTGACTTGTATCAACCATTAAGAGTTTTTAGAAACCATTGACCAAGATTCAGGAAGTTCAAC
Source organism: Scophthalmus maximus (assembly GCF_022379125.1). NCBI lineage: Eukaryota > Metazoa > Chordata > Actinopteri > Pleuronectiformes > Scophthalmidae > Scophthalmus > Scophthalmus maximus. The sequence goes on from NC_061515.1 coordinate 6,025,135, forward strand.
TTCCTTGAAATAACATTTCAAGAAACACATTTTTTTTTTTTTATCTAAACCGTGGACATTCATCTTCTTACGCTTTGCAAACATTATTGTTTGATTTCAAGCAGTATTCTCCACAAAGATCTCATATCTGTTTACATATGAGGCAACATGAGCAATGTCAGTCCTGTCAAAATATCACACTCTAACTCACGAGAAAGCAAACAGTCCATGTCAGCATATTCAAACATTTCAGTTCCAGAAATCATATTTTGGTAAACTTAATACAGTGAAACGGATAGAGAAAATGAAGGCACCTATAAGATGGTGTACATCTATTATTTTTTATATATAAAAATATGTTTTTCTATTCAACTCCCATAAAAGACCATGAGATGTCCATCTCTCATTAACAGTTTCTTTCGCAAATCTTACTCAAACAGCAGTAAACGTTATACTGTATTCTTGGGTACTATTTTAAGTGGAGGGAGACACATTTGGTAGTGAATATGTACATATAATGAATATTTCTATGTGTTAATCATAGTGAAAAACCCAATGACCCAATGCAACAGTGCGGTCGTACACTAGGCTGAGTTCCTTGTTGGTTCTTTTGATGGGATCATTTGTCAAGAACAGAAACAAAACATAGACTGTTGCCAGCGTTATCCTACAAATGTGTTTGCTGCGGTCTTGACAAGGTTGGGTCGGATTATGAAATAATTTAAAATTGAATTACTCATAACATTCCGACAAAATATTAAAACTGACGAGAGCAGCTTGTTGAGCACAATGAGAATCACAAACATTGACGAGCACTTTGGTGGGAGATAAAGCAAAATGATCTGCAATTAAAAAAAAACACATCGTAGCCCTGTTATGTAAGGATGAGGTCTGAAAAGCAGTTCCGAATAAATTTGAGGTGTTTTGAGTGTCTGGCCAAGAAAAGACTGGCTCAGCAAAGTGTCTGATTAGGACCATATTTCCCCTTGCAACATGAACAATCAACTAAAACGGAGAACAGGGGAAAGCCAGGGAGCAGGAACATGAGGACAAGAGAACTGAAGGAACCCGAGAGCATGAGAAGGTAAATTAAAGAGAAAGAGAGAGAGAGGCACGAGAACAAAGAGCAGGAGCGAGAGAGAACTGCATTTGTGTAACTGCCGGGGAGCCCCTTCAACAAGTTCAACAAGCAGACCTTCTCAAAGCAGCTCATTGGATCCAGATGACATCTTCCTCAGCCGGTCCAGCTCACTGTAGTGTTGACCAGCCAGGAGAAAAGTCATTATTTGGAGTTTTTACCTTCATTTCATGGCATGATGTATTGACGAACTGATATTGGGTTTATATCACCTAATCCCTTATGAGGTTGGTGACGCCTCATCATTTAAATCTTCCATTGTCCTGAGAAATCATCAGCACACAAATAATAGGGGTGCAAGTTTTTGTATTTTATGTCTGGTTTGTTGTCTTCCATGACCGTGAAGCAAATAGTTTCTTTCCCAACATTCCTGAGTCGTTAGTGGCCTAAACTCCTCTGTCTTAGAAACAGCGACAGAGAAAAAGCTCCTTAAATTCAATTCTAATTGTGGTGTGGCTTCTTTCCAATTTGTTCTGCATGTTTTATCCTGGCGGGGTGTTGTTTCATGCAAAGCGAGGGCACTCGCCAATATTATGGTCATACGACAGTTGCTTCGGTCTTACTGCAATAATGTGGAGGTGAACTGATTTGCACAAGATGTGAGGTCATGGAGACGTAGATTAGTGTCGGAGCATCTGTGTAACCTACAGTAGACTCAGGCTACATCCATACCACTACGTTTTTAAATGATCTCTGTCGGCACTAGCATTTTAGCTCCGTATCACCATCCACACCAACACGCCCGATAATGTATATCACATGACCATTCACGTACACGGAGCATGTGCGAATGGATGTAAACAGGAGGCAGATTGTCTACTCCGCAGTTGGACGCTTAGTTAGAGAGAATATACGACAAACAAAGAACAGCAACGGATGAAAACTAAGAGCAGGGATTTCCAAATGTCTCCATTTTGGCTTGTCCAAACTACAAGGCCGGCCCGGATTTTTTTTTAAACTAAAACACGGTGATCAGCGTTTGAAAACTTCTCCGTGTTAGGCCCCCCAAAAACGTCAGACGCGTTGTGGACTGCAGACGTAGAAACGTAGCCACAGTGATGCGTTTAAAACCTAAAACATTGCAATGCGGATGTAGCCTTAAGAGTTGGCTTCCAACCAAGATTCCTGCAGCCTCACTCGCACCTCCTGATGCGTCGCCTTCTGACATGTATAGTAGACAATTCACCCGATGGCTTCGCTGTGCATCTACGTCCACATCTACATTTGTGCTTTCCTGATGGACAACTATTAAATGCTGCAATGACAAAATGGCGAAGGAGGACAGGTGATGTGCAGAATACAGCGTCAGATTTGAAATGCAGGTTAATACCAAGCCAGCAACAAATCGTTGAGGTGTGCGTGTCACAGATCCTATTCTCTTGCTGTTGCGAGTGTGACTGGTTAAAAAAAGAATGAAAGTTGCCTCTTTACTTTTCCACTTTTCCATTTAGTAATGCAGTGGGGGAAATCAATATGGAGTTCCCAATTGGTAGAAATCGTTTGGCAGTAATACATGACAAGTCTGAAAGCAAATGACACATGATTTGTTGTAAAGGGTCTTAAATCCAAAAAGAACAGTAACAAAAAGAGGCCAATGAAATAAATTGATGTAAGGATTGCCGTCAGCGGTGAAATGAAAACATCAGTTGTCACGTCAAAGTGTGTGAAAGTATGTTCAAGGTTTGTTATCCGAGACAGGTTTTTCTCCTCAGCTCTCGGCGCTGAGTAAGTTCAAGTTGACCTGCTGCGGTGCACGTCTTTGTAAATAATTATTTTTCTCCGGTTGATGACTCAGACATCTCTGCCAGTGTGTGACAACAACACCAAAACATCGCTGTCAACGCCACCGCTGTCCGTGTTGTGCGACTGTTACTGTTTGCTGATTGGCGCTATTTTAGCTCCACAGCAAGGCTAGAAGATGTTTTTCTGAGGTGTTTTTGTTTAACACATCATTCCACATTGATCATCTTCTGAAATGTCGCCAATACTTAGAATTTTGAATTGTGCTACTTTCTAATTCTGTGGCTCCGCCGTAAAAGAATTCAACCGCTTGTTGGAAATTCTCGCATATATGTCGACTTTTTCTTCTCAACTTTTTTTTCTTGTACATTGATACCAACAGGCATTCATTTGTGTTTGTCTCACGACGGCTTGACTCACAAGTGCGCCTCGTGACTAAAAACAAGATAAAAGATTGAGGAAGCACGAACATAAAGAAACCGTCATATCATACAAAATATGTACTGTCCTTATTCTTAGACGCAGTGTAAATACCCACCCAAGGGTCTGACAGCTGCTGCCGATTGCTTTGACATGGCGTAGAAACCACCTCTTTGTTTTGTCCTACACACATCTTTTCTTTATTCTGCTCGGTCTCTTCTATTCCATTTTGCAATGTCCCGTTCACGTCGTTCTCCTGAAAACTGAAATGACAGCGATACACACAACCCTCAGTGGCAGAGAGGACCACATAATAGGCCGCCTTATGTTTGTCTTATCTGGGGGGGGGGGGGGACGGGGGACGGAACTGTGTGTTTACAGGGGAGCTGCACTTAGTCAGAGAGCTTAATTGAAGGTGAGGGTTGGTATCTGGGCTTGGCCAAAAGATTGCGCATGGCCCCAGAGCCTCATGGGATATCACACCCACTCCTTCGGGTCAGATTTGGGCTGCTTTGCATGTCTGAAACTAACCACTACATCTGTTTTTACTCCACGGTTTGTTTGTGGATTGAAAAGAGAGAAAAAACTGTGCTTTTATTCTGGATCACTGAAGCACGAGCGTTTAGCATTAGTATTGAGCGTTGGTTGTGAGAGACAAGTGAGGAGAGAGGACGAGGGGGTCGCTGGGATGAGCAGCGGCTTGTGAATCAGCGTGCACATGTGCGCAACACAGACAGATAGGACTTCCCCGGGAGTGGAAACATCCCGACATCGCTGCCGTCTTCTGCGCAACTGGAACACGTTGAGCTCTGCCCGTCACATCTGGACACTCGAGATATTTCGAGGGGGGGGGGGTTCTCTGCACCATGTTCATGACCGACAACTGCGCACGGGATCAGCTTTCCCCTCTTTTTTCCGAACACTCCCTACGACTTAACCTGGGGACAGAGCATCAAATCTTCCAGGCAGGACTTACAGGTGCACAAAAATATCAAACATTATTTCCCAAATGGATTCAGCACCTTGTTCGATAACACCTCCTCATTGACGCTTTTTAGATTCATAGCTCTCACTCACTCCTCTGCTGAAATACACGAACACAGTTGTTTTGGCTGCGTTTCACCTGTCTCTCTCTCTTTCTCTCTGCATGACCCACATCTGCCTGTTGATCAGTATCTCGGTGCGTTTCGGATTCAACATGGCAGCAAAGCTCATGCCCAGGCCGCTCAATACCTTGCTCCATATCTGCTTTGCTTATTTTCAAAACTGAATTTGCTTAGAATAACGGTCACTGGCAAACAAACAGCAAGACTATCTCATACAAAAGTATTTTTTAAAAAAAGGCACTTTTGTTTTTACTCACCAAGGGAATAATTATTAATTATTCTTAGGAGTTCTTTAAACATGTTCAAAGAGAATTATTAAGATTGTGCGAAGGTTTAGTGATGGTTGTATGAATGTGTATTTGGACCTCGACTAAACTAAACAGTTACACTGCTCCCCGCTATCTTTTTAACAATTGTTGTACATTATTTGTTGCCTAACTATTAAAACAGCCCCCACGAAATTGGCCAGCCTTTGTATTTGATCCTTGATCTCTCGCACTCAAAAAGAAACTCTCTGTCTCTCTAAATTGGTTTATATTTTTCTTCTGTCCACAATCCAAATTACCTACTGCTCTTTGATTGACTGTCAGCTGGTTTGTTGCTCCGTCAGTGGATTTTTCATCCTGGAGCATGTGACTCTCACGCCCAGCTGCTGCTGTTTGTATTTACAGTAGTGGACAGTAATTGCGCGCACATGCACGCATGTATACGCGTGCGAATATTGCTGTTGGCATGCAACTGGACAACTCAAAATAAAAGGTCTGGACATGGGACGTGATCGTGATCAGTACATGTAGTGAGTAAGTGACGTCTGTTATATACAGCACAGTCTATATAGCGTAGCCCTTAGCATGTACACACACACACACACACACGCAGTCTCATGCCACAGGTGTGAACTGTTTGGTTTGTTTGGAAGCATTTTGGAAGCACTCCTACCTGTCCTCTCACATTTCTCCACCTCCTCCTCCCTTTCCCCGTTTTCACCCCTTCTCTACTCCTCACATCCTCTCAGCCATCCATTCTCTCACCACCTTGAAGCAGTTTCTCCAGTCCCCTCTCTTATGCACATTTCTAAAATACCAGCTCCTCTCTTTTGCTTCTCCTCTCCTTTGACAGCTGTTCTTTCCAACCTCTCTGCTTGTTTTCATCCTCTCCCCACTGTTCTAACACAAACTCTCTCTCTTTCTCACACACACACACACACACACACACACACACACACACACACACACACACACACACACATTTGGTGGAATGTCAGGAATGTGTCTGTTCCTGCAGCATCATGTTGTTGTTACATGACTGCAACCCCAGAACCTGAACAGCATGAGTGTTTTTCCAGAGCCTATGGATGGACGGACGGACGGACGGATGGAGGCATGGAATGATTGATGAAGATGCGGGACAGTGTTTACCCAGTGCCGCAAGACTCAATTGCTTAGTCCAAAGGTAAACAGCAAGGTGGGAACCCCCGTTTCAAGGATTGTCTGCAGCAATACCATGTTTATATTAAGTCAAATTTGTACAACAATGTCGCAAAATGTGATGTCTTTCATTTAAACCAGTGCTGAATATTCCTTTTTCCTTTATTTGTCTTTGATTCTCAGCAAAACACTTCATTGTAGAGATAATCCGCAGTTTTAACAGCTTCACTTCTTCTTTTTTTTTTTTTTGTTGAGGTAATTTGTGTCAGCTCAGCTCTTTTTTCATGGTGTAAACAATGTACACAACACTTTATCAGTGCATAAGACAGACATGCCTCAGACCTCCTCCAGCGTGGGATGCAGGAGATTTATCTGGCTCCGTGGAAGGCCAACCTGATGGAAGTGGAGATAACCTGCCTGCTCATCGCTGTTTGGCTGAGGAAGCTAAACCGCTGTCTCGCAGCTCGTGTAAACAGATATCTGTCAGTTAATGGGCATATAGCTGGCGAGCAACACATGAGCTGCTTACTTTTGGTTAAGCCATCTGATTACTTTAACTGCAAGATGTAACGGATGTGAAATAATGGACAAGGAGCAGACGACTCTTCAGTCTGGGTAAACAGTCCGGTTCTCAAAACAAGTATAGTCCTCAGCGCGGGCGAAGGAAACTCGATATTCCTATGAATAACTTCATTCATGAGGTTTTTCAATGACATTAAAGTGTGTGTCATTGAAAAAGATCAAAGCTTTACCACTGTACAACCTGTAACAGTAACTAACGGCGTTTAGCCCGCAAGTTAACCCCAGCGCGCCGACGCGTTCATATCAAATCATCACTGTCCACATCCTCATCCCAACTCCTCTGGTTGAACAAGGAGTTCATTTCTGAGTGGCTCTCTTATCAGCCAGCGAGCTGCGAGACGGAGGAGTCCATCTAACTGGATTTAAGCTTGTCTCTGTGTTTATCCCCCTGATTGATAATGTCCATCCGCTGAACTCTGCTCTGCATTCTCGGCACCGCATGGTGTTCTCCAATGACTTTTTGTCAGCGTATTTGGACAACACGATGTTTTACAGTTGAAGGTGTCTTGACTGGACGGATAGAACGGTGTGCTGCGGTATTCTGCGATGCCGCCTACTTTAACATTAAATTAGTTCCCCATTGTTCCTTTTATCGTAATGCCAACACCTATGGTGCATTGAATGAGGAAAACCATGCTATTCTACTATTATATTTTCCAATGACTTAATTGTTTATCTAGCTTGAGGCCATGGTGGCAGCAGGCTTAGCACGAACCATTCCCCTCAGCTTCAGTATGTCCTCCAAAACACTCCAAAGCACCCCCAGGCCAGCTGAAATATACAATCCCTCTACTATGTTCTCATTTGTCCAGGGATCTCCTCCCACTCAGACTGGCTCTGGATACATCCACAGCGAGGCTTCTAGGAGACATCCTAATCAGAAACAACTCCTAAACACGTTGCACAATGAAATGTCTCTATTCGACATGAAAGAGTAATGACTCCGCAGAGCCCCTTCTGATATCTCCTGGCTTCAGCGTTGCGGCTGAGGTAACTCGTTTCGGTATCCGCAGTCTTATCAATAAACTTCCACCCAAAAGCTTGGCACCTTGACGCAACTCAAACTTGTGAGTGCCACAGGTCAAGGGCAGAGAATATAGTAGGACTCCTTCAGGTCCACGGCACACAGAAGAACTCCATGGGAAATGTCCAGCACCAATACGATTCAAGGTGAAAGCCCTCTTCTCTCCCTGCAGAGTATAAAGCTCATAAAGCTGAGCAATAATTGTAATAATTTGCTCTGGCACTAATTATTGGCTTCTGCTTTAATCTCAAAGTTATAATTTTTAAAGAAAATACTGGTTGGCTCTGTGTTTTCACAGCCGTGCTGGTGGAAGGAAATGACCAACCTGAACTACGCAGCACATCCCAGGGTCGTAAACTGGTTTGACTGCAACCGAAGGAATACGGGGACACAAGGTTACGAAAACCTCGAGCTTCTCCTTCTGTCCAAACTCATGGCTTGTGGGCAGCTAACAGGATTAGGCCCTCAACCTTTGTTGGTCCAGATCCGAAGGTTATGAAAACATCTGAAGTTTATGTGTGAGAGCTGACATGCACATGACATTCGCAGTTAAAACATTTGGTTTTCCACAGTTTTGACAATTCGTACATTGCGCAATTGCGGGACATTGCTTAGTTTGGACAAACTGTGGATGGAGTTGGCACTTGGCAGTGGAGGATTTTGTATACAAGAAAATATTGCATTTTTTAAACAACAAAGCCCATAACTATTTGAGGCCAAAATATAAATGAAACTATGGAGACATTGAAAAATCAGACAAATTACAGGGTACTGAGAAATAAATCTACAAACCAAGCTATTTCGGACCATTCAGTGTGGTTATTCTAAGAAAAATAAGGCAGATTTTTATTACCTGAGGATGAAGGATTTGTATTGTGCTTAAAACTGAATTATTATTTGCTGAATTATCACAAAACAAACATGTACTGTTTAGATTTCATTGGCAGTAGCATCCAAATACACAAGAGATGTTTTCTTATATTATTTACTGAAGTGTTTCATATGGTAGAAAATCAGACCGATCAGCTCTGCAAAGTGTTAAGCAGATTTTTCAGAGGCCCAAATGATCTTGATTTGGAACGTAAGTATTCACAATGTATTAGGCAAACTCAAAAATAAGTCACTGGCAGCACACAATAGGACTCAACCCAAGCGAAAAACACCAAGCCAGGGATTTTTCCTAAAGATTTGGCCGACCCTCCAGACCAAAGAGCTGTTTATCTTTGAGGAGGGGAAACAAAACCATTTGTGTCTGCTTAAATTATCCCTGATTGGAGCCAGATTCACCAAATTAGATGCTTGAAAAGTGTTTCTCGTTCAAGATAAAACAATATATTTTTTATATTTTAGGTTTTTTTTACTCTGTTACTCAGTTTATTAATACCAATGTCTAAGAGGTATTTTATTAACCCCTCAAAGCAAATAAACTACAAAAAAATGACATTCATAATTACTCTTACCACATTTATATTTTCTTTAAGACAGGACAAGCTGATGGAGAGAAATATGTCAGGTTTTTTTTGTGAGAAAAGATCCTTTAATGGGCAGAACAAACAAAAAAACAGGCAATTTATTTGAATTCTTTATGAAAAATTCTGAGCAGGCCCCGTTGATTAAAGATCTAAGTGACTTTGAAAGAGAGTTCATTGACGGGACGCGGGTGGCAGGAGCTGCAGCCGCAATGACTGCTCAGCTGGCTAGTGTTTCAATAGGAACACGCGACTGAGGTGACATATGCATTTAGATCTGTGGGAAAGATGTCAGTGAATAGAGTGGGAAATTATGGTTGACAGCGCACACTGTGATGCTCGAGCACTGGTGCAATATTTAAGGAAGAACAGAGGATTATGATTGTCAGGCGATTGTGGATTTCAATGCAGGATTTGATCCGACTGTGTTCAGCATTAGATGAATGCCTATTTGACATTTCAGTGGTGCAGAAGCCTAAGGCTGACAGAGATTTTTTTTTTTTTAAAACCCGATATAGTCAGATGAGTCATCCTGAACCATATTCTTGCGAAGTGGGTGAGAGCATGAGTGGCATACGCTATGAGAACGGTGCAGGCTGTAATCCTTGATCCCGGCCCCCTCCTGATGGGAGTGCTCTCTTTCAGGATGACAATGGCCCCATCCATATGGTGGGATGGGTCACTGAATGGGTTGATGAGTATAGACAATTAATGATACGAATCATAATTGACAGTAGATTTCAGACCCTTGTAGGATCAACACGAGGAGCCTTGAAGCTACTCTGGTGGTTTGAAGTGGCCCAACACCTTACTAAGACACCTCGTGTTAATTTGTTCACCCATCTCTGTGTACAATATACAAAGAGTTTTCAGTAATGAGACAGATGACAAGGTTAAAAACAAAAAAACTGAGAATTTAGACGAATCCAAAAAGTCCGACAGCTTTCCTGGAGTTATGAAAGCCAAGGGGAAAGCCCCTGGAATTCCCCCCCCCCCCCCCCCCCCCCCTCCCCCCCCACAAAACTAAACAAAGAAGGGCAAGTATGGGATTCAGTCATATTATCTGCAAGCTAAGTCTACAACCTTTTTAAACACTTTCCTATCTAACATCAATTACATGGTCTCGCTAACCCCTACTCACACTCTTGTCTCTTCATTCCAGGGCTTAATGAGTCTCAAATATACTGTAAAATAACCAATCTGTTATTAGTTCTGTGCGATCGTCCATGCCATGCAAGCAGAACCTGTCTAAACATTTTGCTAATGATCAACATCACACTTCCACTTCATGGCAGTAATAATGATGACGGCCTCTGCAATTTCCTTTGATTGATTGAATCAGTTTTGACATGATGCATTTATCAAGTAGAATAACACAAACCATTTTAACAGTGCTGCAGAAACCACAATTTGAAAAATATATATGATAGTTCAGAGCTGCTTCGCCTGAGGAAGTGCACTTTTCACTTGTTGTGGCTGGTAGGATTTTTTGCAGATGAAAGTCAACAGTCAATGAAAGCTTTCCTGCTTCCAGCAAAAATATCACAAAACGTTTAAATATTTTTTGGTGTGGACATTTATTTTATATTTCTCAATAATCTATGAGGCGAGAAAGCAGGAACTCTGCAAACAGTCTAATATTCTGAATAGAAAAAGTGCCGTCTTCATTGAATTATGACGTCATTAGAGACACAACCATTGTAATGTGGAAATGTTGTGTGACTATATGATTTTACACAAAACCACAGCAAAAAAAAAAAATGAGCATCTGTGATTTGGACATTGCAATATGGATAAAATGTTCCACTACAGTGCTGTAAAAGCAAACTGATGTTAATTCTTTCTCAACAATGAATGCTTGTTTGTTGCTTGGTTTTTCATGCTGCTGTTGTTTAGCATCTTTTTTGTTCTTGTCTAGTGGGGTTACACACCTTTGTCCTATATTGTAATCCATTGTTTTCTATTTTGTGCTAGAGAAACTTTCTGTGAGAGAAAAGAGACATGAAGCCTGGCTGGAGCGACCAGATGCTGGTGTCAGAGCAGCTGATGCCTGCAAGATGTGTGCAAAAAAAGTCTCCCTCCTGAAAAAAGAGTAACCCACACTCCGTTTCCTTTACAAGTATATTGTATATAAAACCTTTGGGGTTAGCTATACAGTGAGCCGAGATTGCTATGTCAAACAAACGCAAACTGATATAATGTCTGACAGAAGAAGTTTACCCTTTGAGGAAGTGTTGGAGCCCAAGAACAATATGTCCTACATGAAGTGCGAGCCTGCACACTGCTGCTGTTCACCGGGTCAAACCTACCATTCCAATATTGCACCATTCAATGATTAGAAACCGAAATTGTCTCCCACCTTCTGTTGCAATTATCAGTAAACGGATGTTGCCTGGCAATAGTCACATCTTATCAGAGGCAATGCGGAGTTTGGACAAGGCTTTAGGAAGAAACAGATGAATGACTAAGACCGTTTACGGTAAAAAAGTTCCAGATTATCAGCGTTTGCAAAACTTCAGCGACATGCAACGCTGAATTCACCTATCCTGGCCGACAACAGCTGAGGGGCATAATTCTGACAAAGGAAGTGGTTTTCAGGCCTACGCACTGAGCTCAATGGCTTTAAAGCCCTACATGTGTCAGTGTTTGTGGTTTAACAGGGAGACAGCCCATTTGGCTCTAAAGAAGGTCTCAACAATGATGCCATGCTTAACCTCGTATTTGACATGACACGGAGATTCTTAACATGCCAGGGAGGAGGAACTCGTGCTACATGGGTGGTTGAGAGCATTAAGATACGGAGAAAGTCATGTGTAGGGCGAAACCATTTCTTTCAGTCCTTCTTCTCCACATGATATCTTGAAAGGCAAAGATCACTCCCGTCCTTTGTCCAGCGCATACATCTGCCCATCCACCTATCTATCCAACACATGTTACCTGGGATAACCTCTTGACTTTCATGCCACACGGACAGAGATTTACATCCCGTTTTTTGTAGTGGCGATGAAGTGAATTACTCACCCATGTCCAACGGGTAAAAGGCAACACATGCAGACTCTCACATCTTCCTCTGTCACTGTGAGGACTTTATGGGAGATGATTTCATGGAACATGTGCTTCTGACAGTCAGTTCACAAGTCAGGGAGTCAGTTTGTGTCCGCGTGCCCAACACTGCACTCTCACAGCCGTTTGTGCAATAGTCTCAAAATTGAATGCATTGATGTGTGTACATAGACAGGAAGATTATAACCAAAGACTGCAGGGTTTGAGCACTCAACAGAAGCTGCAACTTGACAACAGGCACCATACGGTGAATGAATAATGGAACAACTACAGTTCGTCTATGATGAACCTCTCTCTGCCGTCCTCACAACTTCTCACTGTGTGACAGGAGGGAGATGCCAGATAGGCAGATAGACAGAGGGTCAAGAACAGATTTAATCATCATAACATAAGAAACAAACAAACAGACTTGCCACAGTGTGATGCCTGAAGCCACGAGAGGGTTGGTAACAGACGCATTTCAGCCAGGAGCCAACCATCCATACAGCTGGCAGCGGCTCCCTCTGGTTTCTCCTGGCCCCGGCAGCTTTCTGTGCAGCTCGTTCCCAACCGCATACAATGACTGCTGGTGGCTGTTTTTCCAGCTAAATGTGCGTGCAACGCTGCCAACTTCCACGAGCAGAAATACAGGATGACCGCAGAGGGATAGAGGGGTGGTTGTGTTGAAGAACGTATTGTTATAGTAACTTGTGAGTGTGAGGGATGGATTAAACCTGACTCAAGCCAAGTTGCCTGCAGCTACCAACATTCTTATCCTGCAGACAGACGTCCAAAAATTCAGATCAGTCATGCAAAAGCAACTTACAAAAGCATGCACTTAAAAATCAGAATTCATTAAGCACTCGCTCCAAGCGCCGCACAAAAAGCCAACTGTAACGATCTGTCATTGCATTGCTTACTATGCAGTGACAGATCATAAAAGTTCAGAGTTTGCACTTTCACCACAATTTAAAAATGTCAGCTCAGAAAACTGCAATGGATAAACACGGTTCGGTTGGTAACACTAAATGTGTGGCTTTAAAGTGAGCTGATGGATGGGGCTTTCTTTTTAGAGACTATATGTCGGTCTCTCACCAACCAATGAATATATCTCTCGGTCCAGCCCCCTGCTGGTCAAAACACACTTGGAGAAAGAGATTGAAACAGACGCATGTGGAAATAAGAGACAAGAAGGAACAGTTCAACTGTATCAAGCTTACTACCAGGCTAATTGCTCCAAAAAAAAGACAACATGTTGACCCTTTGAAAACACGAGAGCGGCAACTAAGCAAAACACTCCCAGTGAGCAGGAACACTGTCAAACACATGGCAGCCGTAGTCAGAAAACCAAAGAAATATGTGAGTTTCTTTGTGCGCTTCGCTTTTTTTTCTTCTTTTTTTTAAAGAATTGGCTGAAACGCAGATATTCCTGTTGGCAGAGTTTGGAAGAGACCTGTCCCTCTGAATTTCCTGGTCGGACAGTAAGCTGTAGATATGGTTACCCCGCAGAAAGCTGAGGGGACTACAGTCCAATTAGACTGGGCTGCTGCTGGCCTTGATAGCTCTCAACAGGAGAGGCAGATGGAACTGATATTCTGTATGTGTGTGTGTGTGTGTGTGTGTGTCTCTTCTTTGACAACACTACAGTTTTCCAACAATGCTAAAAGCATACATCCGTTGAAATCTAATAAAATCCATAAATTGTTCTTGAGGAATGCTGCGGTGCTATGTATGGTGAGCAGACCACTGGAAGCGAATAAAACCCACCCACTAATAAGACTGTGTGTGTGTGTTTGTGTGTGTGTGTCTGTTTAAAATTCCAAAGTAAATCAACAGGGCTAAATTTGTAGCTGAAAGTGAAACAATGACTGCGTTAGCTTCTGTTTTTTTAAGCAAAACAAAAAAAGTTTGAATATTCGTTCTTTCAAAAATTAGTTTTTGTATTGTTCTAATAATGATGAAGAGAATAATGAAGCATGCCTCAGGCTTGAACAATGGTTTGGAGCTTCGGTGCTGGGTGAGAGTGATCTGATGGGGTGAGGTTTACAATGATCTCAGTCTGTCAAGAATTTCAAATCAATTTCAAAACTGCACTCAAAAGTTGACCCATAACTTTTTTTATTTATTTATTTGTGGTTACTTTTTTGTGTGTGTAACTAATACACAAATTTGTCAGGTCCTTACAAGTTCAGCAACCCATTAAAACCTAATCGGGTCTAAGAGGAATTGGGGGAATACTTAAGAAGAACGTTTTAACTCAGAGGAAATGAGCTGGACAGAGCAGTACATTATTTCTCCTGCAGGCTCAATCTGCTCAGCAATTCATCAAGAGTTTGCGACACACAGCTCAGCTCACCATCAGTTTTTCCAACCGAGGATGACATTTGGGCTTGATGCTAAGACACACAAACATCCCGATGGCGTCTCCTGTGAAACGTAGTATCACACAGAACTACATTTACGAGGAGGAGATGAGTGAGAAGCCTGAACCTCTTAAATGCTATTTAATCACTTGAAGCAGCAGCAGTGACCATGCAATCCAGCACTTACACTCCCCCTTGCTGTTTATCGCATCTAAATAATTGAGAAGAAGGTTGATGGATGCGTTTTATAGCTGGAGAGAACTAGACCACTTACACGGCCCATCAATCCCAACCTGCTGGGGCGAAAAGAGATGAGAGCCCGCTCCATATCCAAGGGATTTGGCTGCAACCTTTTAGGGAGCTTTTCTCTGCTGCATCGAGACAAATTGAGTCTTTTTTGGGGAAGAGAGGACACCAAGATGCAGAGGACAAAGAATGAGGGAGGCAGGAGGAATGGCGGGAGAATGAGGGGCGATGGACAAGGAAGCAAAAATATGAAATCAAGAAGGTGAGAGTTTGCATTACGTCCATTTCCTTACTGTGCGACTTTAAGCTCAGGGTACAGTCGCAGGGGAAAGTGGGGACACTTACAAAGAAGCAAAGGAGGTAGAGACATATTTCCTGAAAAGGTTGTTACTCGGGTCGTTCGCTTCAATCTTATCTGCCGTGCGGTCTGAAATAAGTGGTGTAACTCTGAAGACACAAAACAAGAGAGAACCCAGAGTCCTGGCACCTGCTGCCTTTTTGTGTAGCGCACAAAGAAAACACTGTGTGGTTCCAACAGATCTCATGGAAGTTGAGATGTTTTTCCTCTGTCATGGTTTAACACTCACGCATGTCAAATGAGTTGATTTCCGGCGTGATTTCTAGAGAGCCGTGAAGTCCACGTTGCCAAGCAGCGATCGAAACCTTTACATGAAGAAAGAATATGTAACAGCTGTGGAATATTTAAAAGTAAAACCTGTATGCCAAGCTCTATTTACACAAAACAGGGAGAGCAATGTTAATAATGCATGTTGAAATTGACATGAGGAAAAAGCGACACCCACAGCAGTGTGTGAATGTGAATTTTTTTAGTTTTTTTACTAACCCTTTACCATAAACAAATGTTTTGGTTATTCAGAGCTACACGTGCAAGTTTTAAAAGACATCACATTTTTCTTCTTGCAAATTGAAATTCTTTCCAAATTCATGTTTCAAAATAAACACAATGAAAATGTTTTCCTCACTTGCAGCATAAATGATCGGCATCCCCGTCTGGCTGACCATCAATCTCCGCATTACTCTGCTCACGGCTTCCATCCCCCGCTTTGCTGAGTTAAGAAATAATATGAGTGTGATGATATGAATGTGACTATTGTAAGTAAGTGGTGAGGTATTGACATGAAACAAGAGTGTCCCTAATCTAATTCCCTGCTCGTGCATGCTAAGGTCAACGTCTTAATGAAACCCTTGGTTCTGAAAATGAGTTCAAACCAGGGAGGTTTTGGTACATTGTGAACTAACGTTACTCTTTTTACATGCATGAAGTGGGGAGGTTACGGGGGTAGCAGGAGGAGAGAAAAGCCAGGATGAACACCTGCTTGCAATTTCACCGAAGAAAGAAGAAAAAAACTTCAATCTGGCCTTGGATGGCTGGCTGGCATGGGGACACGGCATCGTTTTTCAGATCAGTCCGATATTAAGCCTTCATAAACGCCAACTCCCCTGGAGAACGGGCCAAGTGTTGACATTTTTGACATATGGCCAGAAGCCCTTGTTGGTAGGGCTGCTCTTCAGCAGAGAAATGTGATCAATGTCTTTTACAACTTTCACACTACTGGAAATCCAGCGTAGCTATATGTCCATTGCAGGCAAAGCTAAGTGTGATCAAATATCAAAAGAAGACAACGCTGTGTCTGTGACACTGTTTTGCTATTCACATGTAGGATGTAGTATAATTTGAGATGGGTAGGTTGGTCTTCTTTTGGTGGCTCTGCACAACAAAATGGTTTTCTGCTCATCCCAATAGGACACTAAGTTGAAATGGTCACGTAGGACCAAGCACTGGAAATGGGGTGGATTCTCCATAGCGACCCCCTCCCTCTGCAACTCCCTCCCCAAAAAGTTGATATTTATTTAGCCAATAGAATGACTGAATTATAAATGACATATCCAAAGAGTAGTCACGCTGAGTATTCAACCACTAAAACTGTGAAGGCAGCCATCACATTCCCACACTCAATTACGATTAGTTTTGATTTCACTAACTTGTCCTCTTAGAGCTTAAAAACCTCTTTTGTCCAGCCGGCTACGGTTGAGTATGAGTCTGTGTACGTGTAGATATTCTGTCACGCCTGTGGCGGCATTCACGTATCCATGTATGTCCTGCCCTGCATGTGTGCATGTATCTGTTTATTTGAACACTCTGAGCCTGTTGTGGATTTGAAGATTTGACGCTTCCCAAACCACAGTGATGTGGACCTCTGCGTTTGTAATGTCTCTCCGTCTCCGGCTGCATTCGGACTTCCTGGCCTCGTCGAGAGAGAAGAAATCAAAGCACAGTCATCTGGTTCCCTCAACTCTTCCTCGCTCCGTGCCTACATCTCACTTTTCGTTCCCTCTGTCTCCGTTTCCCCACATGCAGGAAAAGGGACTAAGAGTCAAGGGGTTCTCCGAATAGATCTGTGGGGAGCAATCTTGTTTTGATGTTTTAATCAAAGGGACCAAATATATGTCATTGCCCGCCCGACAAGAAATAAATACATTTCATAAACCATGTGAGGAGGACCAACGCTAGGAACTTGTGTATTTATAGCTGTGATAATCACTAAGATAATAATTCATCGTACACATTGTCAAGCAAAATACAAAATGCTCCCAATGTTGAGCATCACTAGAAAACGTGAATGAGTTTGAGTACACTGACGTACGCATTGCACACAGTGACGCACATTGTGACACTTTGCGGCGTTAATCCATAACTTATGACCCCACAGCTCTCCTCTTTATCTCACATCACTGGCACACTCACATTTTGATACACATTTGCATGCACACACACACGCGCACGCGTGCACACACACACACACACACACACACACACACACAAATGTTGCTGTCAATACACACAGAGCGATCTCATCTCCACCTGGAAGCAGATGCCTCAGCATCCACGTGGTGAACTTTGTGCAAAGTTTTCATGGTGACTACACTTAGTGTACATTTCACTGGAGCTGGACCGCGACCTGCAGCAGGGCTGCAGCCTGCCACGGCTCTGTCTTCAGTTTAGCCCATCTTTAACTGATAAGGCGAAGAATCTCCCACAACAATGCATCCGATTGTGTGCTTAAGGGTCTGATGGGTGACTGAGGAGACGTGCAGATATGCACAGACGCAGGAACTATGAAAACAAACTTAAGCGATCTTTTTGGAGTTATTCTACAGCGGAAGTGTCTCTCCTCAACCTCTGCTGTAGGACAAAGACAACAAAGAGAAGTGGAGCAAAGTAATTGCATTTTGAGCTGTAAGAAGCTAAGTAAGGAGCAGGGTTTCATTACCAGCCAAGGGTGTGTTATGTCACACAAGTGGCCTCGGAGGCTACATAAGTAGCATGCATTATTGCTCCAGGATACCATGTGCTACTAGAGCCACCTCTTGCAGATACAATGTCATTCATGACGACGCCAGCGACATGCAATGTCGTGACAAATCCAGGTATCTCATCTTCTCCAGCGTCAGGTACACATGCAGTATGCCCAATGATCCAGCACCCTGGACAGCGAATGTGTAATTACACAAAAGGCTAATTTAGTCTGCAATGTGAGAACGTCTGTTGCCCCTTTAAAACATTCAAGCAAGCATCAAGCTACTTTGAACAAATTACAAATACAAATACCGGATTAAATGCGTGCTTGTTGAGCCTCTGGAACTATGAACGTAACAGTTGATTCAGTGTCTGATGAGCCTGGTTACAAATGACCAACACGTGGTAAGTAAGCACAAAAACATTAGAAAGATACAGATCAGAGTATATATAATTTTTTTTTAAAAACAAGACAATGAGGTTGGAGCCCTTGTGTTGTATCTTCTATCATTTTACCATTCATATGGGTGTATGTTTAGTTGGATTTAAACAACTTCATGTGAAATCCCACATGCTGCAGAACTCGGGAGTCTTTGCCACGATCTTGTCTGGGACATGAGTTGCAGTGCACGGGGCCTCCACACATCTCGCCACCGACAGAGATCTCTGAAGGTGTTATCAGTCAGACCACTTAAACAACACTTGAGGCCGGGAAAACTGGGTCTCCTCCATAATTCCCCGAGAATCTCCGAGAGATGGAGCTCTGCTAGTTTCCCCTCGTGCGACGACAGATACCAGTATACGATCAGAGATGAAAGGATAGTCTTTCACCGCTGAACGGAAACAAACAGGCTGAAGGGCCCAAGCGTACCTCCACCTCCCCCCCCCCTCTCGCCTCTTTCCACTTCTCCCTCCTCTCCTCTCCTACGTGCTCCCTTTCCCCTCAGTCGAAGGAGACTCCTCTAAGTAGTCAGTGAAGCATGCGCAGGCTCGACGCAGCGATGTTAGCCGTTACTCCAAGGGCGCTCGGGGCTTTGTTTCAATCATCTTAAGTTACCTGGATGTACAAGATTTCCTAAATTAGTTGAGCGCTAAGTTCCCATTGAAACTCGTCTCTCTTTTGGTCATCTGGCTTTTGAGAAAAAAATCAATGACATTTCTATTCACGGAAAACTGAGGCACTGTGTACTGTATACTGTACACTTGAATTTAATGACGGTGACTTGGATATGCTGCTGCTTCCTTTGTCCTTCATGTGAGGAAAGAAAACACTTAGTATCCAGCAATTATATACTGTCTTATTTGCACTGGAGAAACAGGGAAGTGATTGGAGTTTGTTTTATATATAGAGATATATATATATATATATATATATGTATATATATATATATATATATGATTGTGGGTATATAATGGACATTTGTAGAAACACTGGTGCAACATAGCAGGATCTAAAAAATCCCAATCATTTCTGGGACTTTCTTGGTATGTGATTGCAGCCCATGGATGCAGATAGTAATCGACATTTTCCAGAAATGTTGGCTGCCAACAGAAGCCGACACAGAATACGGCCAATAACACATTCCCCCATTCTTACTCACTGCAATTACTCATCAAGATGGAAACAAAGACCACTTGATTTTCATTTTCTATCTTTTCTGGGGGGGTTTCTAACCAATCTGTAATGGTCAATTTCCTGCAGTCTTTGCCAATGGTAAAGGTGAAGACAGTTCTTCCAAACGCACGCTCTTCTCATCCCCTGCAAGTAGAGGCCCACCACACACCCCACCCTTCCCTTTGCGCAGGTGCCCCGACAAATCAGTCATGATCCCACACTGGCTTCTCACCGACGAAAGTCTTCCACATCTGACACACTGATTGCACGTGGCGGGGGGGGGGGGGGGGGGGGGGGGGGGGGGGGGAGTGATTCGTTTGTGTTGCTGTTGATCTAATGTTTGCTGTTGCTGGGTGGTGAGGAACCACACCATTACATCCAGTTTCTTTACTGACACAACTGCACCGAATATGAATTTTAATTGGACTGGCTTTTTATTTGCCTGTTAATTTCCCCAAGCTCACAGCAGCTCCCAATAAAAGACAGAAGAGTCAACAACTGGGAGCGTGTGAGTGCAAGAATGCAATTGACTCACCCAAAGAACTTGTAACAATTTAGAGATCGCATTTGCTATCACACTGCTGGTCCACATAACACACACACACACACACACACACACACACACACCAAGAGAATCCTATACTGACAAGACATATGCAATTTATGCAGAATTTCCAGTGATACATTCAGCACAGTAGTAGCGTTCTTCGTGATGAATATGTGAAAAAAAGTCCTTTATGTTGGCAAATGGGACAAGGGCCAAACTAGAAATTCACGTACAGGTAGAAGTAGAAATACACATCAAACTGTTTTCTTACAAAGAAGGTGTCTGTCATTTTGGGTAGTTTCTTAACACCCTTATCAACGGTTCATTTGTCTAATATGTTTGGTTTTAATTTGCTATTTGATGCTATGAAACACACATCATGATTGACAGTTGAGAATGACTCGTGATTGGTCGGGCAGACGTATCACTATACTGCGCCTCCGCTCCCTTATCACAACTGCGCAAAATCTGGCTCCAAATGACGTTACCAAAACAAGATGGCAGTGTATCCGGGATATTATTGGGAGGAAGTGGAGAAGCATCGTCCATCTTAATATTCAGTCTATTGTTCTCACACACACACACACACAAACACACACACACACACACACACACACACACCAAATCCTCTGATCGTTAAAACAAACCATCTTTTCCCACCGGCTTCTTATCCTGTCAATCTCTCATTGTTCTCTGTGGTATCAAAGACATTCACACAACTTTCCCACTGACTTCCTTCAGTGACTCATGGAGCCTCGAGAGCTCTTGTCATGGGGAACCTATGTATGACTGATAGACAGAAGGCCAAAGATGAAAGTGGGATACTTCACTCAGAGGGTGTCTCTTTGCTCCGCAACTCGCGCTCAATGGAGGACTTTAATTTCAAACAGTCACAGTCAGAGAAAGAAACGGGAAAACAAAGCACCGCTCACTGACTTTTGATCCCGTCACTCCGTCCAATTCATCCGCCAACAGCTGGAAAAATGTTTCTTTTAACAAACCGTCATTTTTAAGTTTTGTCTGGACACAAAAGTACTGTCAAAGAAGAAAAACACTTTCCGTCATAGAAACACTTCCTGCACAAGGGGAATTAGCATTAAGCAAGCTTTAGTCAAAATCCAGGTTGAATGAAGGGAAATGTTGTATAAATCCATTCCTATGCAATTATCCTATTGGTGAGGAAATTACTGGTTTTAATCAAAGGGGAGAAAAACAATTCAGACAGGATTAGACTCAGACAAACCTCCCTCCAGACAAGAGCATTTAGACTGTCTACTTGTTCAACAAATCTATTTAATATCCTTCTGATTCTTACCATTCCCTGGCTGCTCTGCTTATCTGCGCTCATATTTTCCGCCGTCCCACTTCAATTTCAACTAATCAGTAAAGCAAAGCCGCGGCACTGGAAAACAAGCAGAGGAACAGTTTTAGGTTGCACCCAAACACAGAGTTCAGGTGAGTGCTTCCTGCGTTATCTCCTTCGGTTTGATTGTCATTTCTCTACGAGGCGAGAATCAGCCAGCATGGAGGATCACGCCTGGTGCGGTGCGGAGCATCAATGTGGAACTGACTCAGGAAGTGGGGAGACATGGTGGTTGGCTGGCGGCAGTTTCACAATTGTGGTCCTATGACTGCCAACAGTAATGTAAATCAAGCCTACCCAATCTCACACTAATGCGAAATATATATTAATATAAATATATATATATATATACTGTATATATTATAGAAAGAAATGTCTCGTCTCCCTGGAGAAATTTGATGAAAAAATAAAAATAAGAAAGGAATTTCTGAATCACCACTGGCACAAATTCACTTGCTTGTATTAGAAAATGTAGGTGATGACTTCAGCGTATTATTTTACACAAAGTTGGAAGCTTTAAATAGACTTTTGGACAGAGTCAACACATATTTTCATAATTCTGTGCAAATAAAAAAGAGTCTTGCTATTTACACAAGCGGTATCCATATCATATCCATATCATTTCCCCCGACCAATATATACAGTGCAATACAATTTCCAGCATTATGAACCAAAACTAATTTAGATACTCTACGTTCGACTTTTGAATCCAACAATGGTCATAAAAACAGGCTGAGCCGACACCGAGATGTCCTGAATCTGTGGTTCTCAAGCTCAGCAGGGGGCCATACTACTGATTCCACGCATGCCTTCACTACAGGACACCTCCTTTTCACATCACACCAGTAACTAGGCTACAACTGTCTCTCTCTCTCTCTCTCTCTCTTCCCAATTTAATGTTGTGTTGTTTTTTCTTGCCTTTTTAAGAGCTTTTCTAAATGGCTGACATTGATGAATGCATGTAAATGATACGCTGCAGGTAGGATATGGTTACAAGCAAAGCTGCGAAGGAGGGAGGGAGAAAGGGATGAAGGGATAAGCGGGAGGAATAGAGGGAGGGATAGTTTATAGATGGGCCTGGGGGAGTGGTGGGGGTGTGTGGAGGGTCAGGATGTTTGTCTTCCAATGAGCCGTGACTCTGAGAGAAAGAGGTGAGGAGGGTGAGGAGACGTGAAGGGGAGCGAGATTAACGGAGACGGCCACATCATCTTTATTGACAAGGCAATGGGAGGTGAAAAGGTATTCCTGACTATGCAATAACTATAGACACTGTGTTGTGTGTTCAGTTAATTACAGTTCTGGTATTCAGTGCAGGAAAATGTTTCTTTAATCAAGCATGCATCTGCATGTAGTTGTGTGGTAGTGAGCGATAAAAAACTGATCAATTAACAGTGGGAAAGAAAGAAAGTGCATCCCTGTTTGTGTGTGTGTGTGTGTGTGTGTGTGTGTGTGTGTGTGTTTGTGTGTGTCGTTGCTTGGTGGGATTATGGAGTTTGTTGTTTATTTCTTTTTCTAGATGGCTCATAAAATGTGTGTGTCTGCTAATGTGCGTGAGTGTGGGGTGTACATGTTTCTCCTAGGGCACGTAAAGGGCAAAGGGAGTGTGTCCCTGTTGGTGTGTAAACAAAGCGCAACATGCTTGAACACACACACACACACACACACACACACACACACACACACACTGCCCCGTGCTGAGGTGTTTATAAATCCCAATGGTAGAGATTCCCTTTGCACCCTGGGGGCAATCTCATTCCCAGCCAATTAATCCAATACGACCCCCCCCCCCGAATGACTCTGTGAACAGTATTTGCCTTAAGTAAAATATTGCACAT
Organism: Scophthalmus maximus; assembly: GCF_022379125.1. Taxonomy (NCBI): domain Eukaryota; kingdom Metazoa; phylum Chordata; class Actinopteri; order Pleuronectiformes; family Scophthalmidae; genus Scophthalmus; species Scophthalmus maximus. The sequence continues at coordinate 6,048,350 of NC_061515.1, forward strand.
TGTCTGGTGATTATCACACATCACTGCTAATGTCTTTACCTTTACATAAATGACAATACAATTCAGTAAAACAAATCAGTAAGCATTATCATAAATCTCAGGAGGTGCCGTTTACCTCGACTAAACTCTTGTTTAATTCATCCAGATTCAAATGGGAAAAAAATTGTGGACGCAACGGTGATGATCACAAAAACTAGATCAACTACATGTTAAAGACAAAACATTGTTCATAAGACATCTAGGGTGGTCTTCAAGTCTCTGGCCGTTAAAAAAAAAAAAAATATATATATATATATATATATATATATATAATAAGTACCATTCAAAGTATGAGCATACAGTATGGATGAGGCATTGCCAAAGCAGTGTCCAGTGTATTTGTTTACTCAGTTGCTGATGAAAACACTACTGGGGATGTGTTGCCGTGTCCTCCAGACATATTTGCTGTGGCTTGTATTCCTCCAAGAGTGTGTACGTTTCACTGTGTGGGTTCTCATGTACAAACACAGACTTGTCTGCGTGGCCGTGAGGTGTAGGGGATCCCATTTCTGTGCTAATATTGTTGTGCAGAGTTGTTGAGATACAGCTGTATTTGACAGGACGGATGATAAACAGTCACAAAAAAATAGAAAACAGGATGGGGGGGGGGGGGGGGGGGGGGGGGGGGGGGACAGCTCCATGGAGCGAACGGGATTTCCTGAGAAAAGTGTAAAGCTCGACCCAAACCTGCCAGTCTCGGCCGCACTGCTCTGCTTCATGCCGTGTTCAGCAGGGCTATGTTTTTCCGTTCTCATGCAACACCTCTCTACACACCCATAAATCTCCACTACTTAACTACCAGCAATAAAAAAAACATCTCTCATTAAATAGCTGGAAGACAACTCCTTATACTGCAGACTGCGAGAGAGTATCCGTCTTCATGGCGAGCTGCCTCTCAGATTTTTATCCAGCGGGGTTGGGCCTTGTGGAATCTGCTCTGCAGTTGCATACTTTCTCCACCGTCATAAGTCAACTTAAGTCAGTTGCTGTGTGACTTGCGCTGTTGACATCACACAAGTTGGCACACACGTGGGTGTTTGATTTATTCACAAACACACGCCATTTCATCTTTGCTTCAACCTCTCTTTTCCCTATTGCATTCCTCTCCTCTTTCTCAGCATTCTGTCCCATCTCCCTCGCTTCCTGTCTCCCTCGCCTTTGTGTGCGTTTGATTACATATTGGGACGTTGTGGTCGTGGGATTCAAAATGATTCACAATTTGCGGGGCAGTGTAAACAGTGTTGATATTAACTCGGGGAAAATACTTTTTGTGACATAAATATTCCCAGTGGTTTATTGTTTTAAGAAAATTCCAACTGCCGAAAAGTATTTCACAACTGAAATAAAACATTGCATCCTACGTTTTTGTAGTATTCCACCTTTTGCTTTGCCATCTCTGGGGCCAAACGGTGGCTCTCTCTATCTTCTGCAAATGATTCCACACATATTCCCTAAAAGCTGTTGTGAAGCCACAGTAAAGGCAAAGGATCACATGGACCATAAATTCTTTTCAGTGCCTCGTGCACAGATGGGGAAAATGTTTCTATCTCCCAGAACCAAACATACACAACACGCGGCAGGAGGGAGTTGAGTCTTAGTCTCATTCTGTAAAAAATGGTTATAGCCTAATAACTTTGATTTAACACCTTACATCAAACCCATGAATCAACTCATTCAGCCTCAGCCACAACTGCTGGAAGCAATTTGTTGTTTAAATGATACTAAACTCTATTCTACCACTATTCTGTACCCTGAGAGGCAACAGACCACTTTTCTCGCCCCTAGTGGTTCCAGGTGGTATCACTGAGGGTCACTGTCGTAAAGACGCTGCAGTAATAAGACGCAGGTACTTTTCCTCAGAGCTCCTGAGGACGTTGACAACATCACTTTGGAGATAACACAGGAGAAGAAAGACGTATTTACAATGGAACTCCTACTTTATTTTCTGGCTCCTAGAATTAACTAGCGGCAGTGTTAGCATCATGGCTGACGCTAGAGTTATACATCCGGTAGTATTACTGTACTGATCTTTGTACTGTACTGTACTTTTTGAAGCCTCTCCCAGGCCGCAGAGCTCTCTCAATGGGGTGAATGCCCATCCCAGGTTCACATGACATCTCTTTTTCTGCCACTCTCCTTCTTCACATGCTTTTGTTCCTACCTCAACGTAATTCTTTGTCTTTCGCAAAATTGAGTTGTTTTTGTCAATTCGGCTGTTCCATCGTCTGCGATCTTCCATCCCTAAGGATAGACACCGGGAGAACACTTTTGTCTTCCTTGTTTTGGTCACACAATGGGTTGCCGCAGCATTTCATTTAAGCGGTAAATTGAGTCGTCATTTTTCTGAGAAAAGTGCTACTGGTGGCCAAGAGCAAATCTTATAGGGGACCAATATATCACCATTACACTGTGCAAACAGTCTTGACATCATATTTACAAGTCTCTCTGTCTCTGTTGTTAGCCCCGATTGCTGCAATGCAAAAGAAGAGTGTCAATGGTCAGTCAATTGTTTATCTAATGTGTTTGTGGGTTTTTTTCTGAGAACAGATGTTTACATGACACGAGTGTGACTGTGTTTCCAAAACCTCATTTCATATTTGGTCCAGAAGGATTTTTCTGTTTGATAGAGTGTGTGTGTGTTGTGTGTGTTGTGTGCGTGTGTGCGTGCACTCAGATGACCAAATCTCCTGGCCTTGGATACCTCGGCACTTCTTCTGTTCTGTTACATTTCCCAAGGTAAACAACAGTATGTGTGAGTTTTCAATGCTTGATTATAACTCACACTCAGCGCAGAGTACTTAATTTAAGGTAAGAGGTATTGCCTGGTTTGAGCCATCAGAGCCAACTAATTTCAGTCATGATCAAGGATGGGAATATCTACTGCCAAACAAATCATCCAAGTACAACAAACCTGCTCATATCGCTCACATCCAACCACAGTCCCTCAGCGCCCTCAAATCTGTGCTGCATTAGCCCTTCCCAACAACCAATCCTTCGTCGCACGTCTAGGTCCAGAGAAGTTTGCCCTTTGACCTAAATCGGAGTTCTTCTGAGGACAGGGCCTGTAATTTGCAAAATGTCCACTGATTGAAAGTATGGTGTATGTATGCCAAGTATTCATAAACAATTAACTCATGGTCCAATCAAAGTTAATTCGGCCTCACCCTGTACATCAGACTCTTTAAAATACAATCGGACTATTGTCATTTGGGGAGTGTGCAGGAACAATTTCAGGCACTGACCCAAAATTTAAGGCACTGTTGTACACACATTCAAAACAATGGGATGATATAGAATAGAACTGTTGACCCCCGGCCATTTGGACCCGACTGTGGTGGGATCTTCATAGCGTGACTCTGCTCTGTCCTCTGTCATTTCATTATAGCCATAAAAACTATTGAAACTATGAAAGATGAGTTTATTTTACGGTTGGTAAAGTTCATCTCGCTGGTGCCCAATTGGCTAAGAAGGACGCAGATTTTCCAAAGAATAACTAAGTGCCAGGTCATTCACAATCACAAAGAATGTTTCTGTAATTGATCAGTGAGTGAAATATTAGTAGTGATGTATTTTGCAAGGGCACAAATCAAATCACAATGTTTGCTAGAAGAGAAAAAGAGGCTGTGCTTGATTTCAGAGTTATTGTTCTTTTTTGCTCCACCACAAAAGGAGAAGAGATTTCATCGGAGACTTGCAATTCCTGCTGCATTTCTATAAACCATACCAACCATACCAACCTCTACTGTATGTTGCCCTCCTCAATTCATATATATACTGAGGACACCGGGGATGCCAAACACTTTAATACCTAACCATGTCAACAATCCTCACCTAGAATCCAATATGTAGCTTTAGCTGCTTTAAAAAAACAAACTGTACTTGTGCTTTAGTTATGAGAGGAAAATAAACCGGTTTGCTTGGTGCTCGTAGCTGCACTATGCATCATGCACCTTGTGTCATGAAATAACCTCCTGATGTCACAAACACACTAGCACAATTAGCCAACCGTTGCTTTTATATGGAGGCCATTATCACTGGCTATAAACAGCCACTGTAGTCAAGTCGCCGCCTCTATTTTGGTTGGATGCAGGATCAGTCGTATTTTACTGGCCTCATGTGCTTCACACACGTTGAGCATGTGTGTGTTGTCCGGCAACTCTCAAGCGTTCTGTGAGCGAACACTGTGCGTATAGTCCACGTAAGACTCGAGGGATGAAGCAATCAAATTTCTTGCGCAGGCACAAATTACTATTCAAAACAGAATCAAATCATAGGACACATCACAGACAGCAGAGTTTCACTTCACCATAGTATTTGTGGTTTGTGCTGCAGATGTTGCTTGCCCTTTGGTTAAAGAAGATTTTCCAGCTTGTTATGTTATTACGGGTTGATGGGTTGGGTTTTTAATAAAAGGTAAACAGCTTATTTTCTTTGGTTTTTCAAAAATGACTCCAACTTATATGAATATTTTCAGATAACTGATGTTCATATTGATATGCCAATGAAATGTAAGCATTTCCTGCATTATATGTGCATATTGTATGCAGTGTATTACAACATATTCTGTCACTGGAACTGAATAATATACTGTAATGCAACACTTCAATGTTCTTTGTACATTTGCTTGGAAACTTACCACTGCAGGACTTATAAAACTTGCTTGAGTTGGTCCATGAACACAGCACTTAGAGGCTTGGCATAACAACTCGTACACTCAGACACACTGTTCCCTCCCTCACGCTCATATTTTAACCTCCCAGTTGTTGTTGTTTTTATCATTTCATCTTACTTTATTTTATTTCCTACAGCCGCTGCAGATCATTTGGGTTTACTCAGTGTGCAGCACACATTTACTGTCCCCACTGAACACTCCCACTCCGGTCATTAGCAGGAATGAACTTTGGCTTTAATTATGAAAACACCAGCTCTTGAATCCTGCTGTTTTATGGGTCGCGGGTATTTTTATATGACTGGTTTTCAAACATGAAATGGATTGCTTGTGTGAGATTAATCAACACTTGTTAATTGTACGAGCCTCCGGCCTTTTGGAGGGGAGAGTCTGAGACCAACGTTAAACAGAGGCAGAGCAGTGACAGATAATTGATGTTAGCTTTATCATGAACATGACATCCTTCTCGTGTTCAGGTTTCAGAGTTTTGCAAATGTACTGTATACTGTATCTCTAAAATCTATACTGCAATATTCCCAATTGGATACGGCATGATGGCAAGCACCCATACATCTGTTCGTTCATTCAACATAATGAGCAGAACACTGCATTCCGTTTTTTTTAGCCATGCTATTGCTGTTCTCTGGGAATGGCGGCATTGGTTACAACGTTTGGCTGAATTGCCACAAAAGTTTGAACTGATATTAATAATTCCCAGAAAATGAACCACCAAGAAGTTGATATTTTCTCTGTGCTTCGTGAAATAGCGTGACAATTTCTGGATGGACTGCCATCTAATTTGGTCACTTTCACGTTTCCCTCAGGATGAACTGTAATTACTTTGTGTAGCCCTCTCACTCAATTCCAACTTCGACACAACTTCCATTAATTTAATAAATTTTAAAAAAATGCGCTACACATCTCACTATTTTCCCTCCGTCTCGTTTTATTTCTTTTTCCCCCGGCGTCTAGTCCCACCTGTGTAATAATCCGGTAAGTTACCACACTCGTCCCAGCTGGACACCGATTGGCTGATGAAAACAAAATTACACCTGATAAACCCAATAAAGAAACAGAACACGGACCCGATAAGTTCAAGTTCTACTCAAAACGTGGGACATTTCAGCACATTGCCAAAATACACATTACTCCGCATGAACTTATTTACATATCAACAGAAAACAATGTGTCAACAAATTGCATCTGTGCTAACACACAGAACTAAGATGTTGGTTCACATTGTGAGCGACATGCGACCCCTGCCACTTAGAGCAAGTACAACCTCATGAACCTGCTAGCATAGCATCGGCCTTTAGTCTCCCGGGGCCCAATCTTACACCCGGTGTAAACTGACACACAGCAAGTGTCTTTGCTAGTTTCCCACTGACACGGTTGTTGTTTTCCTGTCGAGCAGCCATGTTGTTCAAATAGCAAATGCACTTGCACCCATCTGTGCTCCCATGGGCATGTTGGTCTTAAAATGAGGTGTGGTCATGCAGATAGTTGGCGCATTACTATCTTGAGGTGGTGGAACACGAGTACACGTTTGAAAAAAAACTGGTCTGAAGTCAATGGCGAAGTATTTCACTGTTATTTCAGGGACAGATTATCAAGGTCGAAAATTGCGCCTGCATGACGGCTGCACAACATGTACACACTCTGCTTGTTTCTCACACAGATGGTTTGTTCAAACTTCACTTCACCTTGAGCATGAGCAAATCTGTTTCTTCTGGAGGGAAGTGTTCCTCTCTTACTACCTGGCAAATCTGCTCTTACCACAGCAATCCGCCAAGGGGCGAGTGCACCTGGCTCAAAGGAAGATGGCCCTCTGGTCCGCATGCTGTGTGCAGGAAACCCGGCCATGATTATTAAAGCGACTGAGCACGACGCTGTTGACTATGCGCCTGGCAAAGCGACTTATTTTCCAGCGTTAAACTCAGCAAAATTGGTTGTGGACACGCTCTAAATGCTCTCCATGTGCTTTCAACCATGCACTTAGATCGTTAAAATAGAGTCCTTGGTCTTGTTCAAAAGTCTAAATTTGGTTTGCATTAATTGGTAGCCGTCTGTACAACTGTTCTTGGCTCAGTATGGAACATTACGTTTGTGTGTATCAAATCATACAAAGACCTACAAGTTCATCTCACTGTAAATTTGACCTCCTTTGCACAAATTATCCTTAAATCACTTCAAAACATTTTGGAAGTAGGCAACGCACAGGATTTAATTGTCAGAGGTCTTCCAAGATCTCCGGCGTGATATAATGTGGTGCGTTTGAGAAAAATGAGGCATCACTCCAATGTCTTAATGTTTGGAACATCTGAGAAGCTATTTGTTGACTGTTAAAACCACACTGTCTCAACAGTTCCTGAAATCAATAACCCAACATTAGCCACTGGTAACTCCAGCAGAACAGATGTGGCCAACAATGAGCTCTGCTGGAGGAGGGAGAGTCCTAATTCTTTCACTGGATGGAAAAATGTCTACATTAATTTGCTTCATCAAAAGACAAATTCTCTTTTCAGTGTGGTTCGCCGGGGTTGTTCTGCCTGGGTGAGAAACGAGGGGCTGAATTGTACTTTCACACATGTTTTAATTCAGAGTCTTTCCATTAGGACCCCTTAGAGTGAGAGGAAATTGTTCACTAGAAAAATAAAGCTCAGGCCATCTGCCTTCTTTCAACTTACTATTGCAAGTAATCTTGAAGTTTCCCGAGGACCGTTCCTGGACCATATGTGCTATGTAAAAAGTCAACAAAAATGATTTACAGTATTTGCATGATAATCAACATTCTCCCCGAGGGATGCACCTTTGCAAACTTCCCTGGATGATTACAGGGTTTTGCATCTCTAACACATACACACACACCTACCCTCACACATAGGTTCTCTTTGAGGGGGTTGCCTGACACGAGGCCCCGCAGAGCTGAATGATCACAGGACAAAAGTCAAGGGCAGACGGGCGGCCTGCTATAAAGAAGGGGCAGAAGGGGTTTTATCAGGGAGAAAAAAAGAAAAGACTCCCCATGCAGATTAATAAAATAAACCCTGAGGTTCTTCTATACACACCCTGATCTGCACTCCCTCCCCACACACATGCACACACATGCACATGCGCACACACACACACACACACACACACACACACACACACAGAGGGAATACCTGGGGTCTGCCTCACCTGTTGCCTGGCAACAACTGAGGGGGAAAAAAAGATGGTTTTGCTGTGATGATTAAAATTTCCTAGGTAGCAGCGTTTGATCCCCAGTGTGCTGTCATTGTCTCGTCAGGGTTTCATAAGAAAGTAGCGAGAGACGGAAAAGAAAATAGAAACTTTCTCACTGTTGTCAAGAGGTGGCTGGCTTTGCTCACTGACTTTTTCCTCTAATCTAAAATCAGGGCTCTCTTTTCTTTTCTCCCTCCTGTCATACCAGGCACTTTGACAATTCACTGGGCAGTCACGTTTTTCAAAGAGAAGCTGGGAAAAAAAGCGGAAATACATCAATTGAGGTCGTACCAAGGGTCAGACGCAGAAAGTGGTGGCCTTTCCTTTACAGTCCTGTGCTCAGTTTATTTAAAGTATTGCTGTCAAGGGGGAGAGGGAAGCGGAGACGCCACTTCGGAAGGAATGTGTAGTTAATGCCACGCTCATGGCCAAATTAGTCAGGCCTGTTTGGGGGAAACCTCTTGGGGTCAATTCCATGGTAAAAGACATATATACTGCAGCACATTCACATTCAAGGGAAGCATGCACTATACGTTCACATTCATCTATAGAAAAGATATTTTTATATTATTTATAAAATGCTATGCTAAAATTAGAGAGAGAGAGAGAGAGAGAGAGAGAGGGAGAATACGCTGATGCACGTTGAGGTTAATGTGAGCAGCATTTGCAAAAACTCTCCAGTCCAAATACTCCAGTCCTTATGTCACCGAAATGCAGGTCAAGATGGAGATCACACACACACACACACACACACACAGACACACACACGCGCACACACACACACACACACACACACACACACACACACACAGACACACACTACCGTTCTGTTTTGACCTTCGCTATATAAAAATTCGGACCTGATTTCCCTCTGTGTGTACAGCTGACGGCTCTTGCTCAGAGTGATTATTTGTCCTTGACTACCTTCTCAATCCCTCTTACTATGAAATGATCCCCTCGATGGCCGCAGAATACACACACACACACACACACACACACACAAATGCAGCCACACACATACACACAAGTTGCCCTATACCTTCTGACACAAGCACCTGTCTTGGCCTTGTTCATATGAATCTAATCCCCCCCCCCCCCCCCCCCCCCCCCCCCCCCCCCCCCCCCCGTCTGGGATAATGATAGAATTTCAAGAATCAATAAGAATTTATTCGAACTTCTCCACCAATGTATTTTTGCATGTCTATTTTCATAACATGGTACACCCTCCGCTGCCCCATGTCATGATCTCTCCCTCTCTTTCTCTCTCTCTCTCTCTCTCTCTCTCTGCTTGCTTCATGCCCAGAGAATGCACAGGATTGCCACTGGGATATTTGCAGCTTCAGTAGATGCAATGTCAGAAAAACTTCTTATAAGGCCACGGACTGAGCCAATGTTTTCACAGACCCCAGTGAGGCATGCGCTATCAATTGCTGTCCACACGAAAAGCCCAGCCTAATTCATAAGCTGATGACAGGACAGTGGATCAACATTGTCACTGTCATCTGGGAATTTTATGAGTCATAGGCTGGGGAATGAATATTGGGCGTTCATAGGCACGAGCCTTGTGGTGTCATGGTAAGTTTGCAACTCTGATGCAATTGAGGATCAAGAGCATGATCTTCATGATGAGGTTGATGTAAATGGATTTGTTCAATGTCATATCAGTTTAATAGCTGGGCATCTGCTTAACTGAAAGATATTCCTGGCCCATGCTGGCGGAACGATAAGAGTAATTACCTGCTGATAAAAATTTGAATTGCAGCCTCTTCAAATCTGACATTCCTATTAAAGCTGCTCTAATCCACATTTTCAAATATCCTAAATAAGAAGACCATTGAGAATGTATTGCATAGAACAACAAATATTTTTGTTAAATTCAATCCGAGCCAAACTTGTCATGAATGATGGCACACACTTCTTATGCCCCCCGAGTACAAGACCTTAATTAGATTAAGGCCAAAAATCGGACTTGATGTGGTATTAGGAAAAAAAAAAAAAAAAGTAGTGTGCATCCACCCTTTGTCGGGAGGGTTTGTGCACCTGCCTGACTTCATTTACAGGTGTCGACTGAATCTCTCAGTGGACAGTCACAGGGACTGACCAAGTGACCTTAACCTTCCGCACCCCAGTGCCACACACACACACACACACACACACACACACACACACACACACACACACACACACACACCTACATTCACATACACTCTAACACACACACTCACACACGCTCTTACCCCCCCGGGGATGGTAGGGTTAGTCCAGACTGGGACACAAAGACAAGCATTATTCTTCTACATCCCTTACTCCAAACTACTGGGACGGGGTGAAGGGAGGACGGAAATTTCATAATTTTTTAAATAACATTTCATTGAAATACTTTGCCCTTTTTCCCCATTTCTTTGTAAACATAATGTATGAATGTTCACTTAACATAAATCACCTTGGCCACAGTCTGGTAGAGGAATTACAGTTTTGTTCACCTGTTAATCTCTAAATAAGACCAAACATCCTGCATGAAGTTTGGATTCATCAGTTGGCCTCATTGAAGGTGAACGGGTTTAAACCAATGCATCAGTCTCTGTTATGTGTCACTTACTTGGTCCCGAGTTAGTACAAGACAAACAGGGACGTGTTCCCATGAGGAAGGAGCCCACACTGTGTATGCGTTGCTTTTGCCAGCACAGTGACTGATGGAAGACCAGAAGTCATTGTGAGGAGAAGCACAGAGCTTGTGCATATACTGAGCCCCCCCCCCCCCTTTAAACATCAACACAGGAGTCAGACAAATGAGACCCACCGCCTCGCTTCACACCGCTCTGCACTGATCTCCAGAGGCCACAACTCACTCGACCTGGTGGGATGAAGGCTCCGCATTTGAGAGAATTTTCGCAGCCTCAGCTTGCAGGCTGAGGCTGCGGGCTGACAAATGACAAGGTATTATTGTTTTGGGTTTGTTTTTTTTAAAATCCTGAATGCTGTATTTTAAGTTTTTTTTATGGCTATATTTCTCTTGACCGTTCCTTGGGGTTAAAGGGAGAAGGTCAAGTCCTACAGTTTCCTATCCAAGCCTCTCTCTCATGACTCAAGCTTTTATGGAACTAACTCCCTCTAGAGGTGATAAGATGACAAGCTGCTGGTTCAGCTCGTGTCAATGAGGACATTTTTTTCTGTCTCCACACCGGTCACCTCCATTAAAGACAGTTACAGTTGAATAAGGATCATTGTATGGGAAGGGAAAGAATCAGACCCTCTCCCACCATCTCTCCTATAAACTACATGACACAATTACTGAGCATCTGTGAAGCATCAGGTGTAGTTTTTGCAGTTCAATCTCACATGTCATATTTGAAAAATGAATATGCAGACTTACTGAAGGCTGACATCCTCAAACCAACGTATTCGTTCCCTGAAAAAAAGAAAAGAAATTCTTGACATAAATTTAGAGGGACATTTTACATACATCCTGAAAAAATAGTACAATATAGTCACATTAAAATCATGAATATTTGTGTGTATGGATAAAAACATCCTGGTATAAAGTATTATCTCAGTCAGAATAAGGGGCTGACTGAAAACAACCACCTGTCTTCTTCTGAGGGGAAAGGAGTCAGAGAAGAAATGATCTAATGGGACAACATGACATCTTGAGTGGCATCAGCATTCAGCGTTGATGTAATCCTGGCGGCCACTGGGAGTTTTTCTTTTTTTATCTAAATCAGATTTATTTAACAGAATGTGCAACATTGGTTATCGTGGCTCTTTATTTAGTGGGGAAAAAAACGTGCGTTAGTTATTTATTATGTGCTAGTTACCTCTTAAAACATGGAAAACTCTTGATCAGTTTAGCACTGAGAGGTCGACATCATCCTTTTTTATGGTGCGCATTTGAAGTAGAATGGACGCACGGACCCCCCCTCCCACACACACACACACACATACACACACACACACACCCCTCTCTTTCTCTCTCTCTCTCCCTCTCTGACGCGGGGGGCTTGCCCTCTGAATAAACTTTAGAGCTCATAGGAGAGAGAGAGAGAGAGAGAGAGAGAGAGACACAGCAGAGGGCTGAAGTCATCAGTGGGCCGACAGGAGGGGAGTGAATGGTGAATGCGTCCCGCACGCAGAGCTGACAAGCGCTGAAACTGCGGAGGTTTCGTTTGGTTCAGTTGCCAGCCGCCTACCGCGCGCCAGACGAGAGGTCTCTGCTTTGACAGTTAACAGAACTATATGAAACATTTCAATTAGAAATTAATTTTGCAAGTTATTCGTGGCGGCTTCTTCTTCTTCTTTTTCCTGTTTTCTATTTTTTTGGAGGGGGGTATTTGCCTCAGCTGATGCTGAGATGAAGCCGAGACCCTCCGCGCGCCTGACGCATTAAGGTGTCCACACGCCGGGACGCGCCGCGCATCCGAGCGTGGGATCATTTGGAGTTCTACAAAAAGGATATACATATATATATATATATATATATATATATATATATATATATGTATCAAACTTTTAAAGAGTCAATGTCAATTGTAATTAATAATTCTTTATTTCTCTCCTGAACAATACTGATGTTTGGTTCTCCCTGGAGCGCGACGGATGAAAATCGAGCTTTTGGTGTCTGTTTGTTTTTTTGTTTCATTTCCCTGGAGGGAATGCTCTCCATCACGACACGGATAAAGGATCCCTGAGTCGGTCCGGCTTTTTTTTTTGGCACGCATGAAGACCCTCTGCAAGATGTTACTATTCCAGCGGCCCTGGCATCATTGGGCCACCGTGCGCTACCATCCCCACATCACACCACCTAGCTGGGGGTCCTGCTCTTTCTAGGAATTACCAACCCTGCACTTTCTGCCACCGTCTCGGGGGGAGAAGGAGAAAAGAAATAACGGAATCTTATCCAATAGGTGTTTTGGTGAACATTGACATTAGCGTAACGAGTCTCACCTCTGGGCTACTATGCAATTACAACTGATCTCCTTTGTTTTGATCATCTGGCACTGCATGGATTACTCGGGTTGTCAGCAGCACAGCAGCTCCAGGCACCGGCAACACAAACGTGAGTATGATCAAGTGGAGTGCGGCACGATGCTGCAGGTGTCCCGTGTCTCTATATCTTCTAACCCCCTTTCACTTTTTGTTTTTATTTCATATTGTGCATATAGACTACGAAACTACATTTTAAGTCTGCTCAATTCAGATATGCGTCAAGCCACTAATGCCAGATAATAATCTGACATTAGTAAATTGGCGACAGGCACATAGAGAGCCAACCAAAGACTCCTACACAGTCGTATACGACAGTGATGTGTTCCATTTATTTGAGTCTGTGTAGATATTACAAAACAAATTGGGGCTGAAAATAATAATAATTTTAAGACTCACGGTTGATCCCCTTGACTGAAAAAGAAAAATAATTAAATGTATATTACCAACACAGTTTACACTCCCGAGCAGATTAGACATTATGGGTTTTAATCACTCTCCTTTTTACTAAGTTGCGTAATTGCTGTTGCAAAATTGTGCCATTATTCTTGAACGCACTCTGTCCATTCCCAGCGCGCAGTCCAGCCCGTGACTGTATGTGCCATGTGCGTTGTTCGTCCTCTATTAGTCCCACTGCGTTTCCTCCGAAGCTTGATTGGATTAATTGGTTGTTCCGCCTGACACCTGAAGCTGCTGCCGCCGCGGCGCCGCTGCGCCCTGCGCTCGGTCTGCAGGTTCCCGTCGCTCTCTAGCGGCCGGAGCAGCAGACTTCAGGCGCGGAGGGACTGCAGTGGCCGGGTGTTCACATGGAGACTCACATGCTTCACTTCCCATATTTGGTGGTGTGCAGTTTCCAATGCTCACTTCATTTCCACATACATTGCGACATTTTTTTTGTTTGGAGTATAAGAGGGACCAGTTTTCGTCTGCTGCATCTGCATAATCATATTTTAGAAATCATGCCCATATTGTTCTTATACTTCTCTTCGCCACCCGAGTGAGTGTTTGAATTTGACAGTGGGTTCAACCTGAACACAATGAGCTGTTCCACAGTGAAAACACTCCCCGTGGTCCAGTGTCCATCTCTTTTTCCACAAAATAAGTATCAATAAAGTATATTTCTTTCTGTTCTTCCTATACGTACACTTCATCACAGAGGGTCTCCAGATGTGCGCTGGGACTGAGTCTATTCGGGACGAGCAGTGATAGCTGGAATATTCCATGTGTCACTTGCCAGCGTGGCTGAGAAGTGTCAGTGATCTGCAGTGACAGACCCTCCGAGTGATGTTTTTATCTCTGCCACCTGGGGCTGAAACTTCTCTCCATGATTCTTCCTCTTAACATCTGATCACAGAGTTTTCCTGACCACCAGTGTAGACCCTTTTTTATTTTGAAATGCAAAGAGCTGCGGCGTCTGGGGGTTAACTGTGTGTTTATTGTGTAGTTTTAAAGGGGGTCCGCGGGTTACCTTTGCTCTTGGCAGCACTGTTCGCTGCATTTCGTTCAGACCCTGAGAGCTAAGCGTGGATCTTTTCCGCCGTTAAGCAGGGTGAAACATAACTCATAGACATCAGCTAAACTGCAGCAAACTGACGTATTGATACATCAGGCAAGAATCCTGCTAATAGGAGAGAAGGACATGTATGTAATCATTTGATTATTACAAACTAAATGTGTTTTTGCTGCGGTAACGTTCAGAAGAATCTGCGTCAATGAAGACAGATGCTCTCTGAAACATGTATACTTCCTTCTAAACAATATTAAAGAGTCTCTCAACACAATAGGGGGGTTAATGGTCAATTGTTATTCTAAATTATGCCCCAAGACTGAAACAACGTAGATGTTGTGCTTTTTGTGAAATCTTAGTCTAGTTTTTTTGTCAATATGAATTTGCTTCTGTACAGGATAACCTTACACACACGTGGAGTAGCAGCAGTGAAGCCTAATTCATTGCCGTGTAAGGAAGTTGAAGGCTTAGTTCACGTCCTGCAGGGAGGAGTAATCTGCCATGTAAGACTGACTCAGTGCCCATTAATTGACAAGTGCTTCTAAGAATCCAGTCTTCCTCCGGGGAGGAGGAGGCAGATATCTAACACTTCCCGAGATGTCAGCGAGGATGGAGGGATTAGTTGGCGAAGGGGTAAATGAGTACAGACTTCAAGAGGGAAAGTGGGGGTGAGAGTGAGTCGGGAGTCAATGACCGTTTGGTTAACAGACCGAAATTACCATGCAGAGACAGAACCCGAGCTCCGAGCTTCCTGTCTGTGACGATGCATCCAACGGTGAAGGCCTGGATGCTAATGGCGGCAATCGTGTACATAATTTATAAAGTTTAAGATGATAGGTAATCTTCATGTGAGATGAGGATGGATGGATTGTCGCTCTTGATTGAAGTCTTGACACAGTATATCAGTATTGTGAAGGCAGGAAAATCGAACACGTCACATGATGGAATCCCAAAGAGGCATTTTTAACGCGCTTCAGGCATTTTTTTCAGTTTAGTTGCCCACTTTTTCCGTTGCACACTTTCTCCATGTGTGTGTATGTTTGTGTGTGTGTGTGTGTGTGTGTGTGTGTGTGTGTGTGTGCGCGCGCTGGGATTTGATTGTGTTTATTCATATGCTACTTTGTCGGTGCGTTATACGAGATACCACTGTCCGACTGAGGTTTTGTCGGTGCAAGTGCGAGGGCAAGGCCAAATTCCTAGATTCCAAGACTTACGTGAATCAGGGCAGCTTGGCAGAAACACATGTGGGCAAGTGGACAGCAGTTGTAAAGATTGTCGAGGTATTTTAAACAAGGTACCCATGATCTATGATTAACTGGCAGCTTAGCTCCGAACTTGGAGAAAGAGAAAGGGGGCCCGCTTACGCCATTGGCATGTGTGGCCAAGGCTGGAGAGGAAAACCAATTCCTTACGGTTGCTCTTGTCTGCCATTTGTAGCTACTGAAAGAATTTCCAAACAATGTCTTGATGTCAGTAGACATTGTCTGGCTTTAACTGAAGCGTGGTCTTCCTAACAGAGTAGTACATTAAACAAGTGACCTGATAAAGCCTGTGAAACTGTAACTGTAACATCAGGACCAACGACTTCCTCCCTGATCTACGTAATAGCAGTTATACGGTCATGTGGTTGTCGGTACATATGGACATCTGACCACCCAACCCTCTCTGTTAATGTCTTTGTCGATACCATAAAGGATATGATGCAAAAGTTGTCCATGTGAGTGACAGCGTGAGAAATATACTAAATGTATTTCTTTCCTCTTTAATGCAGTGAGTTCCTTAAAACTTTCAGTCCTGAGTTTTTAACCTTTGTAATAGTTTTAATGTCTACAATATGTTCTCATAACTCCTTGTGTCTTTGTGGCCTTCATCCTTGAAAGACAAAGTCTGCTGAAACATCTCACAAATGATTTCAGAGTGAGGGAGAAACCAACGGAAAAATATATCGCCATCATCAAAACACTCAAGTACTTATGTTCATAAACAGAGTTTTACACATGCTGTAAAACACTGTCATTAGCTCCGTGCTATCAGTCACTACGCTGATAGAGTAGGTTATTAGTCCTATAATAGACACTTAACACTTAATCAAGAACCCTTCAGGATACTGCTTGCTGTGGAATATTACACTTGAGATTTTGGAATGGTGGTGTGTGTGTGTGTGTGTGTATAGCCTATATTAAAGAAAATAGGAGGAACTTTTGGCGTGGAGTGGCTGCAAGTACATGTAGGGTGCATGTTTTTTATGCAGCAGGATGACAGGTTTAGTGGCTCAATGCAACAATACAAGGCTAATATGAATGAGATGTAGAGCTGGAGAAAATTAATTTAACCCAATGAAGTCAGGTATATTTACCTCTTGGTGTCTTATCATGATCTTCATGATCACCTTGACTGAAAAAGAGAATATGGACGGTGGATATGAGTATTTCCTTCCTTAAATTCAATGTTAAAAGAGTTCAATTTTGCAAATAAAAAAGCAATAAACAAAAACTGCTGCTTACCTGCTGCCACAAGGTGACTCCACTGCTGGTTAGTCCACCCCTGACACCAACAGAAAGATGAATTTCTAAAGAAGACTGATATTGTCAGCATGGTGTTAACAAGCACTCCCAAAGTGGCTGGTATTAAACTGGGCCATTGTGGGTTTGCACATGTAGTTACCTCCCCGAAAATGTTTGTATTATCTAAACAGGTCATGCATATCATACCACACGTGAAAATTCATATATGCACATTCCCCCTGTTCCTGTCAACAGAGATCTCTGGTGTGAGCTCAGGCTGCCAGCAGGGTGGCTGTCTGACCTGCTCGGACTACAATGGCTGCCTGTCCTGCAGGCCGCGCTTCTTCATGCACTTGGAGAGGATTGGGATGAAGCAGATCGGGGTGTGCATGACTTCCTGTCCCCCGGGCTTTTATGGCACACGATCCCCAGAAAGAAACACCTGCACAAGTAAGCATGTACCCGTTTTTAAATAAAAACGGGAGCCGGTAAGGGTTGTATTAGTTGGCATATTATTACACACAAACTTGCCTTGAATTAAATGTTGCCTGTTAGCAGCGCATTTTACTTACACATGAAAAGCATAAGCTTGGCTTGAAGACACTCATGAATTGTATATATCAAGAAATGGCTCCAACCTCCGTGTGAAATATGAATTATGTATATATACTGTATGTACGTCCATAAATAACTGAAAACAAACATGTAGCAGTATTTTTCCTTTCGGTGACATTAAATCAAATCAAGTGTTGCTTTACATAAAAATCATACATCACCAGCCACCCTGCTAGTCAAGCCTGCAGTGACCTATATTCTTGACTGTATTCCCAGTTAGACGTGCTCATGCTGTATATTTAATTTGCAGGACACACACACGATAACTTGTGGGGGTTTAAATAAACCCTGTCGGCGGGTCTGTGTTTCTCTTTCAGAGTGCAGGTTGGAGTGCGACTCCTGCTTCAACAAGAATTTCTGCACGCGCTGCCGAGCAGGATTCTACCTTCACCTGGGCAAGTGCCAGGAGAACTGCCCCGAGGGGCTGGTCCGCAGTGACACGCAGAGGGAGTGCATTCAAAGTGAGTTCCCAGAGTTCAAGCGAATGACGCTTAACTGATACAACAAGAAAAATGTTTCCGTGTTGAAATTTGACCACTCTGGTCACAGATACATAACTGTGCTGTTTTGTTATTTTTTTAAGGGTGCCCTGCAGAGTGTGAGTCATGTGTGAGCGGTGACACATGTACACAGTGCCGGCCGGGCCTGTACCAGCTCAGTGGGAGGTGCCACCATGTCTGTCCAGAGGACTACGAGCCCAATGACAAACTCATGGAGTGCACGCCACAAGGTCAGTTGGGCAAATGAAACCACCCAAAAACGGGTGGGTTTTTTAAGCCTATCCCGTTGATAGGGACCCAGGGGTTTTGGCTCTACAGAAGGCAAATTAGCTTGAACAAATGAGCGCAGCCTCGTATTAATCTGTAGGGAACATGTCTCCCAACCCTCACTTCTCGTTCTCCATCCCTCGTTCTCCACCCCCCCCCCCCGTGCAGTGCACTGCGAAGTGGGCGAGTGGAGCGAGTGGAGCCCCTGTTCTCGGCCCGGCAGAACCTGCGGCTTCAAGCGGGGCCAGGAGACCCGCACACGGCAGGTCCTGCAGTATCCATCGCCCTTCGGTAAACCCTGCCCTGAGATCTCGGAGATCAGAGAGTGTCTGGTCAAGAGGAGGAAGTGTCCAGGTAAAGAAAACATCACTGCTACACTAATTCTTTTGTCTCCCAACTTCAGTATGTGTGAGATCCTGATTCAAGGGCCTTCTGATCTAAGTGTCCTTTCCAAACGGGGACATACTATACACTGCCGGTTGCTTACACTAGCTGCTGCTGACCCGTCATACTCACTGCCAACTTTGTATTTGTGACACATGGCACATTCTGCTCTCTATGAGTTCCAGACCTTGCCGCTTCAGCTTGTACAATCAGAGCTAGTTGTTCTTCCGCTCAGGACTATGACTGTTTACTCAGAGGATTGTCATTGTGGTCAGAGTGAGGACAGCGGGGCGAACACACACATGTGCGATGTTGCAATGGGTATGTTGTGTGTTTTCCCATGGGACCTCTTTAGATTTTTTAAACAGTAAAACCGCTTTCTCTGCTCCTAGTAAACAGGCACTAGCGTGATCATTCCTAATGAAAAGAGTGCCAACTGCTTTCAGACGTCTCTTTATAAAACCCAGTGCCGTCGAGCATTTATGATCACTTTGTGTTGTGTGTAGTGCGTGTGTGTGGTTGCCGAGATGGTTGGCGGCTACGGCTGGTTGTTTTTTAGCCTGGGCTCTGTAGTGTTAAATGACAGATCGCAGACAGGGTAGGAGGCTGAGATCCAGCCCCCTGGGGCCTCACACTTACAGAACAAACACAGTGTGTGTTTCCTCGCTTGTGTGTGTGTCTGTGTGTGTGTGATGCAGCAGAAACAGCCAGCTCAACATCAACATCCTCCCCCTGGGAGGCACGCGGCGACCAGGGGATCAGTATTGGTTTATCCCCACAGCTGCCAACACACACACACACACACACACACACGCACACACACAGACAAACACGCGCGCACGCACGTACGCACGCGCACGCACACACACACACACATGCAAACCAACGTATGCACACACAAATCCAGATACAGAAACACTCTCTCCATTTCAAAAGTCAGACAAATGCACAATTTCACACTTGCAAACACACACACACACACACACTTTGTCTCACTGGAATTACTACACGACTGTTGGTGTTGGTGGTAATTTGTGAAACGAGTCAAATGGGTTGACCTGATTAGTAAGGCAGACTGTGAAATGTGCCCTGTGGTACACACACACACACACACACACACACACACACACACACACACACACACACACTGCCTACCACACCAAAGAAAACACAGACCCCATATAAGCTCCCTGTTGGCGCTCCCAGTCATTTTGGCTGAGGCCGAAACTTTGGTGTGGAGCCGAGGGCTCCGTTGATCGCGTCAGAGTGTGGTAAAAGGGGAGGGGGGGGGGGGGTACAGAGATATGGAAAAAAAGAAAGAAAGAATTGTGTGCAGTCTTATACACTACTATTGACTTCGCCCCCCACATGTGATTACCTAGTTGCTCCGGCTCCAACAGCTTCCACGGTGAATGAGAGCTAATTATCTGCCTCGGTGCGTCCACTCCTCTCCTTGCTGTTTACGTTATGCACCCGCTAGGGGGTCAGTGGTCCGACCTCGGAGAGCCCCCCGGTAATCCTCCAGCAGCCCTCAGACACTGATACATCCTCCTACTCCTTTTCCTTTCCTCCTCCTTTGCACTTTCTCCCTTTTTGGTTTTTCTCCCCCTCTGACCTGCCTCTCCTCCTCCGATCCTTCTCCTTTCTACATCGCTTCACTCCTCCACATTACCACGATTAAGTCTTTGCACATTCCTCTCCTCATTCACTCTTTTCCAGCTCTTAATATTTTAAAATGTCCTCATCCATACCCAAACTACCTCCAATGTACTTTTTCCCTTCCTCCCTCTGCAGATCTAGAAAAATTGTTTAAAAGTACAAATTTTGCGTGCATATTTCATGCATTACAGATCAAATTCTATTTTGTATGGTAGGTTGTGCAATACGTTTTTTTTTTTCTCACATCAAGTTTCTCCATCTGATGTGCTTTTGAGTCAGAGATACACAGATTTGACTGTCACAAGCAAGAGAACTTTACTTCTGTCAAACGTACTTTCTCCTGCTTTCAGCAAAAACGCAAATACAGCTATTTCCCATATTGCGTACTCTTATATAAAGAGTATAGACTCAAGCCTCCAGCTCTTACGGGCTCCTGTTCTGACCACTGCAAAATCACATCTTCTGCTTGGTCCCGATCAAACCCCCAAACACCCTTTTAAATTACAGGTATCACGTCAGAAAAGTTGTGAAACATGTTCTCGTATTGATGCTTAAAGTCAGAAAAACTTGTCTGTGCTCCCATGTTATCAATGGCCAGAGATTGTGAATGTTTACACACACATCCTCATCCGCCGCCATGCCTCTCAAGTTAACGCCGGCTAATTTGTCCTTCGATCGACCTGCGGTTCACCTCTCTATCTCTGCATATGCCCTCTGCAAACTTTAGCCCCCCCCCCCCCCCTTAACACTCTCTCACACACACTTGCACATACCTATTACACACAGAGAAACACAGCTTACAGTTAAGCAAGCTAGTTTCAACCAGTCAGTGAGGGGGGATTGTTTTACACACACACACACACACACACACAGAACCCCCCTCATGACATCCTGGCGACCATGCGGCAGGCATTCCACTTGTGGGACAGCCCATAGCCTTTAATCCCAGCCTGGCTCCCGCCAAAAGCTCCCCGGACGACAGAACGCCTGCCACGGAGGATGTGCCACCATAAAACACACAGTGAGCCACCAACCGCACACGCACACGCACACGCACACACACACACACACACACACACACACACACACACACACACACCTCCCCTTACCCTCAGTACCCCTTTGCTCCGTCATTTGATCTGCCTCTCTCTTTCCTCCTCTCACCTTGTTCTTTGTTTCGTTTTATTCTCTCTCCGGGTTGCCGTTGCATCTCTTACTGCCGTCTTTGTCTCACCCACTCACATGCTGTGTAGGGTCCCAGTCAGTAAAGCCTTTGGAAAATAGACAGATTTTTAGAAGTTGCAGCCGCAGACGATGCAGCAGGTCTACAAACTGGTGGCTGTGCAGGCAGGGGTTTAAGGGGAATAACACGGGATGAAATAGGATAACAGATTTCTGCATACACTCCTACTCTTTAGAGATTATAGGAAATGTTCTTAACTTGTACGGATGACAAATACTTATCGGTGCACTGAATGTGGCACTTGTTGTTTGCATAACTTGGGAGCAGTTACAGTCAGTGCTTTGATTGGATGCAGACTCTTCATAATTTGACATAAATGTCATGTTTTTACAGCGACTTCGTACAAATAACAATATCTCAAGTGGAGCATGTAGTGTATAGTCTGCGACTGCAAAGAAGACGAATGCTTATCTATAATCTGAGTGACAGGTTTTGAGAGACCTTAGATATTTACAACTGCCCTCTTACATTACATCATTACTCATGTCTTTGTGTTACATGTTTGTACTCACTTTTATGAGGTATTGCTTGACAACAAAAAGAAAGTGCTTAAAGGCGGAGCCAGGCTAGCTGTTGCCCTCTATTTCCAGCCATTATGCTGTGATAAGTTGATTGCCTCCAGGCTTTAGCTAAATTTGTAACCCACATGAGGAGAGTGAATAAATGTCACACTATTCCTTTAAGGGATGTTACATTATTTGGCTTTGATAATAATTCTGTGTCGTCATGAGGAAAAATGACATTGATTTCCCACGAAAAACTGTGTCTAAATATTCCAATTGTGCAACTTTACAATGAATGACAAACACAGTGCAACTGCATTTCATCAATATCTCACACTTAACTTAACAAATGTAAGGCCCTAAAATGCATATTTAGAAAATGATTCCACTGCCTGACATAAACGTAAATGATACAGTAACGTGTTGACAGACGGATTCCTCAAAACACTCACAGCAGAACTACCAGCTGGAACTCCTACTCTATAAGACAAATGTATCCAGTATATTTTTGTGACGTGCTCCTTTACTGTGCAAGTCTCAGCCAAAGCAGGAATAAGTGATGATGTCCTCACTGTTCTGTTTAGAGTACAGTTCCCTTTTTTTATTGGGAGCCAATTGGAGGCCTCTCTTGAACTTTTACCTACAAAACGAAGCCTTTTCACGGTGCATACAAATACCAATTCGCGGCGTAAGTGGAAGATTCCCAAATGTGTTGATTCAAAAGCCAACAACTCACTGTTCAACAAAAAAAAGCCAATCAGAAACTGTTTGAATCAATTGCAGGTTGGTTTGATAAACACTCTCCTAATCATCTCAACACTGGCATGGATTAGGTTTCTCCTCTGGCTCGACAAAAGCATGGGGGCTACAGTATGACTAATCCACTGAACTTGTAAATAGTTATGGTGTCAGGATAGTGAAAACAATGAGAGCGAAGGGGACTTCCTGTGTTTATAGAGGACGCGGGGCAGACCCCGAATGAGTCAGTGCACCAGATTACTCCTTCTATCCATTCATCCATCCATGCGTCCAGCTGCCATCGCAATCTTTTTGGTATATTTTGCAGTGAAACCACGCGAACTCCGTGCTGTCTCACACGTTAACATGTCCACCTCCTGTCTGCTTGCCCTTTCATTATTCTTAGAAGAAGATGAAATACAGTCGAGTAGGTAGAACTCAGTATCACTAGCTCAGAATGTGTGTGGGTCAGACACTGGTCCCTGGGTCAATCAGAGCCCAGACTTGATTCATGAACAAATGATGGGAGATGATTGGGGGGGTCTAACATGAAGCCAACAGGGGAGAGACACAGACAGAAAGAACCCTGTGTCTGTGCCTGCTGCCTACTTCAGCAGTTTCACAATCCCCGACCGGCCAGCCAAGCAGCCAAGCAGGCCGCGCTGCTCCGCTCCACTCACAAATGAACAGCAGCAGTACAACAACAGGAAAAGGGCCTCCTCTGCTTTCACTTGCAGGTCCTGTCTCCAGCCTCCCTGGCGGTGGATCTTGTTTTTATCATTAATAGCTGTGGCTCGAGCAGAGATAAAAAATAAAAAAAACTTCTGCATTCCAAAACTCTCGGTTTTGTTTATGGGATGGTGTCGCAAGAACAAGATAAACTGTGGGGTTTATTTAAAGCTTTTCTATTTTCGACAAAGGTCTGCTTATCACAGGGGAGAGAGGTCTGCAACAGCTGAGTCTGACAATATGGTTCACTGTGTGATGAAAGACTGACATCTAGTGGTGAACCCGGAGCGTTGCAACAACCAGTGTCACTGCAGAGAACTGCAACCTGCGATGTGTTTGTAATTAGGGCTGCAACTAACGATATTTTCATAATCGATTAATCTGTTGATTATTTTCTGGATTAATCGATTAGTTGTTTGGTCCATAAAATGATGAAAAATGTCGATTGTGTTTCCCCAAACCACAAGATGATGAAAATATTCACATTTAAGAAGCTATCAGCGAATTTTGACTTTTTTTAATAAAAACTACTTAAACCGATTAATCAATTATCAAAGCAGTTGGAGATTAATTTAGTAATCGATTAACTGTTGCAGCTCTATTCTTAATGTCTAGCATCAAGTGTTATTGTACATTTTCCCTAGCTCTGTTCCCTGCTCTATGTTGACAATATTACTTAATATTGTGACATATTCAAATTCATGCAATGTTTTCTAAATTTACATGAGCTCCTTTTCATATTTAAAATGAAAACAATGGAGCACAAACAACAGCTCAGTCCCCCCCTCCCCTATTTCACAAACCTTAATTATGCCATTTTCTCAACTTCCAGGAGGACGGAGGCAGACCAACGAGCAAAGAGAGCGGAGAAATCGCAACAACCGCAAGGACAAGGAGAACCCAGAGGGGCGACGAGAGAGGAAGAGGGACAGGGAGAGAGAGAGGGAGCGACACCCTGTCGACCGCGAGGACTCTGACAACAGGAACAAAACGGAGCACAGGCACCGGAGAGGCCACGACACGGCACCGGTCTCCCCCGAAGAAGGCCTCGTACAGTAGTGCTCTTACCACCTTCCTCCTGCTCTCCTCTCCTTCTTCTTCATCCTCCAAAAAACTTCCCCACCCTCACCCACTGTTTGCCCACCTCGCCCCCTCTGTGCAGGGGTGTTGCTGCTACCTGTATGATTTGAAAATACTGTTTGTGCACAAAACGGGCTTGGGCACATTTCAGGCACAAGGCTCGGGCCACTCTGGACTTTAAAAAAAAAAAAAAAAGAAGGTATATCTTACCACCCTGTAGCCTCTTCTCCTTCACTTCCACCACTGAGAGGTGGTCTCTGTTGAAAGGTGCGGGAGACCCTGCTGAGACTGCTGTCGGGACTGAAGAACAAAGTGAGAACTGTCTGCGGCTGTGCATTGGACTGGCGGACAGACGTACAGAGAGACACAGACATTACACTATGTGCTTGTTGATATGGTTATTTAATGGGGCCGTGGTACAACATTTGCGCGTCTTGGTTTTTTGAATGTAGATTTTTTTCCAACATTATGTAGAACTATCGTCGCTCCCGTTCTTTAGATCTCTTTATTTTATTTGGTGCAGAATTTGTAAAAGAAAAAAGAAAAAGTGCAGTTTGTTCTTACCACCTTGTGACATCTTCGTAACCATCACTGCGAACGACAGATGTGGGAGAACCTGCATGCTGTGAATCAAAGGAGTGAGGTGGGGGAAAAAAACTGAAAACTATTAACACGTGTTCTGTATGTGTCGGGACAAAAGCTAGTTTTATCCAGATAAGTGATGAATCTAATCTACCACTGGTTTTTCTTCATGTAAATGAAATCTGTGCTCTCAGTAAAGCTCGTCGAACTAGGAGCCAACAGCACCTGTATGTCAAATAAAACTATAATGGGTTTGTACCTGTGTCTGTTATCCATTTTCTCACCTGACAGCCATCTTGTGAAATAAACATTTATATGCTTAAAACTTTCTCAAGAGCAAAACCAAGTTCAGTCCAACTAATTGTTGATTAAAAAAGGTAGCCACGGGTTCATTTGGATGGACCAGCAGTAGTAGTAGGAAGATACACCCAACAAATGAACAATATTTTTGGCAATTGAAAAAGACAAATAAGTTGTTCTGTCTTTGGCCTATCACTTTTTTCCATAACTATTCCAATGCACCTACGATGATGGCCTGCATGGTCTTCAGCACATACAGAATTGTGAATCATTAAAAAAATGCAGTTTTTCTGCGCAAGGAAAAACTATGATGACGACCATTACGTAGATCAAACTTTTTACAGCATAAAGCATTTTTTTAAGTGAATTAATTCAAGTGTACAATTAATTAGAATTACTTTTATACATACCTAAATATTTCAGTGTTTTGAAAGTTTGTCAATGAACCAGTTTCAAAATGAAGGATCATCGTTTTTATCTGGATTAAGCTGTTTAGTTTCATGAAAAGTGTTTATTTTTGTGTAACAAAAACAAGAATAAAGGATTTTTTTTAAGCGAAACCGTTTTATTGGTGGGGTTCATAGTTTGCGCATCTGTTAACATCTACTCGCATCACCAGGCTTGACAGTATTTCCTCCCAATTCATTCAGCAGAGAAATCACCATTAATTTAGACTGTACATGAAAATGGAGGACATTTTTGTTTCAATGTGACATTTGTAAAATATAGATAAGCCACAGTACAGTATGTACACAGATTGTAGAGGCAAAATTAAGCTATGTTTGAAAGGGTAAACAATACAGAGGAATGAGGACCGAGGTGAAGATCCCACTGCTAAAACAAAAACAAAAAAAGGAGGAAACACTGCGAGAGACCTTGACATTTACCCAGATGCCTTTTAAGTTATTAAGACAGAACATATAATCGATCACAGCAGCTGGTTGTTCTCAACTAACTTAACGCCTCCTGTTCACTTCATGTTCGCCACGAATTCCTCGCCCTTCTTGATCGAACCCTTCAGCTCGCCAATCGCGTCAGCGACCAGCTTCTCCTCGAAGGCGGACAGGTTGCCCATTCCCAGGTTCTTCTCGATGCCGTTCTTCCCCAGGAGGAGAGGTGTGGAGAAGTACTTGCACTCCGTCTCCTCGGACCTGACGTAGGCGCACTCCACCACACCCTCCTTTCCGTTCATGGCATCCAGGACGGAGAAGGTGAAGCGGGCACCCGCGTAGGCCATGGACAGGGTGGCAGATCCAGCTCCAGCCTTGGCCTTCACCACCTCCGTGCCGGCGTCCTGGATCCTGACAGTCAGGGCGGACAGCTGATCAGCGGGGAACTCTACCTTGGGTGTGCACTGGGAGATCAGGGGGATGATGGTCTTCCCGGCGTGACCTCCAATGACCGGTACGTTGACGCGAGCCGGGTCGAGGCCTTTGAGCTCTGCCACGAAGGCGTTGGATCTGACAATGTCCAGGGTGGTGACACCGAACACTCTGTTGGGGTTGTACACTCCGTGCTTCTTCATGACCTCTGCTGTGATGGGGATGGTGGAGTTCACGGGGTTGGCGATGATGCAGATCATTGCCTCGGGGCAGTTGCGCGCGCAGGCGTCGGCCAAGGTGGCCACGATGGTGGCGTTGGTGTTGAAGAGGTCGTCGCGGGTCATGCCGGGCTTCCTGGGCACGCCGGCGGGGATGACCACGACCTCGCAGCCCTGCAGAGCGGCGTCCAGCTGGTCGGGGCCCATGTGGCCGGTTACCTTGGCCCTGGTCTCGATGTGGCCGAGGTCCGCAGCGACGCCGGGGGTGTGGGCGATGTCGAAGAGGGAGAGGTGACTCACCAGGGGGCTGTTCTTGAGCAGCAGCGACAGCGGCTGGCCTATGCCGCCCGACGCTCCCAGCACCGCCACCTTGGCGTTGTTCTGGGACGAGGTGGACAAGCTGCGGGCGAGGCTGACGGTCGGTCTCACGGCGCGGGAAAACATTTCGCTTCTGTTGACTTGCTTCCTTGATTCAGAGAGAAAAACAATTTTTAAAAAACCCCGATCTGCAGAGCCCCCTTCTCGTCTGTGACACCAACGTCCTCTAGCCACGAGCGAACAGGAAGACTAGCGAACTGTCATGCGTCGACGAGTAAAGGTCGAACGTTGATTACGTCAAACTGCGTCAGCGCGCACTGGTGACGTCGTCGTCGTCGTCGTCTTTATATATCCGCTTCTCTCTCGCGGAGGAAAACAAAGGCGGTTGGCGTCGAAAGTCCGTCAAATCAGTCGCCGTCACACCGACTGCAGCCGCGCGAAACCAAACCCGCGCAGTCAAACATTTACCGGTACGTTGTCTCTGCGGCGAGGAAATGCTCCTCCCCTCTCGCTGTTTATGCTAAAATGAGCTAGCTCCGTCCGACGAACTCCGTCTATTTGCTGGCGCGAGAGCGCTGCTGCCCCTTCAGCCGTTAGCCAGCGGTTAGCTCACAACAGCCCTCGTTGTTATTGTCGCTTTGTCCCGTCGACAAATCCTCTGGCGTTGGTGACGGTCAAAGGGGCAAACGGCCTGGGGCGTTTGTGCAGCTGCTGTGTAGTGCGACGTTAGCTAAACAAGTGTTGACGGACTTGTCATCCGTCTTACCGACGTTGCTCTGGTAACGTTAGCTGCGTGTCCATCCCTGAGCCCCGTCATGAGGCCAGACGAGGGGTTTGGCACAAACGTATCTACTAGTTGCAGTTCGTTAGCTGGCAAAGCAGCTTGTGGTCCGTTAGCACAGAACAGCCCCCTTTTGTTCCGAACACATTGAGTCGCCATTTACACTTCCTGGAATTGCTAACTCGTAGCTAATCCGTTGTTAACACACCGGGCTGAAAAGTGCAAAATTGTTTGTCACATGACGTCATATGATGTTATACTTCAGGGAATAATATCTGCTTTCACAGATGTACTGAAAACAAAGTCTTTGTGCCATTTTTTTTTCTTTTTTGACAGTGACGAAGTTTGAAGGTCCATCAGCTCTCCTGATGATACATCAGCATTATTAAAGATACATCCAGTGAGTATCCGATGGCACGTCTGTCAGCTTTGTTTGAGGTCGCTCGAGTTACATAATGAATTATATCGGTGTTTGTAATCCTTAGTTTGACTTTATCTAGTTGGGAGTGTTAATGTGCTGATGTGACTAAACTGAGTTGAGTGTTAACATGTGATCATGACATCAGCAGTGACATATTTTAAAAAGTACTTTCTTTAACACCAGCACAATAATAGGAAGACTCATATTTTGTTGTTGCTGTTATGAAAATGAATGCTGATAAAAAATATGTATATAACAATTACTATTGTCCCTTTTCCTCAGTACTTCCTAAGGATGGCTAGTTGCGGGGAGGTAGACCACTCTGTGAGCTCGCTTCCATCCAGTAAGAAAGGCAGCAACAGCGGCGGTGGAAGTGGAGATTCGTCGTGCTCCGGCTCCAGCACTTCGTCACCAGCCCTGCCTGTGCCGGAGTGTGCCATCTGTCTGCAGAGCTGCGTCCACCCGGTCCAACTGCCGTGCCATCACGTCTTCTGCTTCCTGTGCGTGAAGGGAGCGTCCTGGCAGAGCAAACGCTGTGCTCTCTGCAGACAGGAAGTACCCGATGACTTCCTGGAAAGGCCCACACTTCTTTCGCCAGAGGAGCTGAAAGCATCGGCTGGAGGTAGGGGTGGCGGAGCGAGCGACCATGCATGGTATTATGAGGGCCGCAATGGGTGGTGGCAGTATGATGAGCGGACCAGCCGTGAGCTGGAGGACGCTTTCTCCAAGGGCAAGAAAACGGCTGAAATGCTGATTGCTGGTTTTTTGTATGTGGCCGACTTGGAGAACATGGTGCAGTACAGGCGCAATGAGCATGGTCGTAGACGTAAGATGAAGAGGGACGTTTTGGATATCCCAAAGAAGGGAGTGGCAGGACTGCGTTTGGACACTGAGGCTGTAACGGGAGCCACTGGAGCAGCCGGTCGAGAGAACTCTGCTGATGGGGCAGATACCACAGTGGCAGGTGTACAACAGCCGGTTACAGGTATCCCTGCTACTTTTACAGCCCCTCCAGCCCCAGCCAGACCTCCCACCTCCCTTGGAGGTCAGCCCAGCACCAGCACTAGCCCCTCTTTGGAGGATGCCCTCTCACAGCTGCAAATTGGTCCCAGGCCCGCTCCCTCTCAACTGCGGCCTGAGGCTGGGGAGGGGGAGGAAGAAGATGGAGAGGAGGAGGAGACTTCACCCTCCAGATCCTCTGATCCTCACACATCTGTGGACGAGTCCGGCTCTGGAGACTGGAGTGACGATGAGGAAGAGGAGGACGAAGAAGAGGAGGGGGGAGACGGAGAGCGCGTGGAGCCCCGTGAGCAAAGGCCGCGGAGGCAAAGACTGAATCCAGAGAACAGAGCCCCTCCCGGGGCAGAGTCCACCTCTCCCTCTTCCTCATCCAGTAGCAACGGAAGGTCCAGAATGCCCGACGGCCAGTGTACAGTGACTGAAGTGTGAAGTCGTCACTGAAAGCGTTTCCATTCCACTAATTTATTCCTGACTTTATGTTGTCATTCACTCAGCCACAGATTAGATGGGGGCGGATTTTGCTTGGTGTGGGAAAAAATGAAACACTCAAAAAAACAAACATGACCATTTTTTTTTTAAGAAAACAACTTACATTTTAGCAGTTTACATTTTCTGGGGTTCACAATGATCTTAAAGCATCTCTTGTGAGTCTCATTAGATTTATACCCAGCCAGTAGAGTTCATGTTGGGTTCCATGTTCAAGCATTGACCAGCCGAGACTTGAGCTACAGCTCGGTGAAACATGCAGATGAATACACCACGTTGTTTTGAGCCATGAGATCTTCCATAGGCATTTCAAGTCTGTACTTTTTATATCCCAGAAGTGAACTAAAAAGATTCAATTGATTCAACAACCCTGCATCTGCGAAACCTAGATGTTGTGTTCAAGCATATGATCTAATACCCACAGGGCGTGCGTGTGTGCGTGTTGGTGCGTGTGTGCCATCCAGATTTGTGATGTGCAGTGAAAGACGGCATAAACGGGGATGTTACTTCTGGAAGTGGAGCTGTGTCAATTTACATCACATTGTGAACGGCCGCGTTCTAATCATCTATCACTTTTAACTCTCTCGGCTAACATAGCAGGCAGAAATGGGCTTGTCGGAGCTCAAAGCCATCCGACTAGTCTGAGAACAAATTTAATCCTTGGAAGAATTGTTCCCAAACTAAATAATTTCCTTACTTCGGATTTAAATCAACGATGTTTTTCCTTTTGAATTTCTCAAACTTAACTATTAACAAAGCTTGTCATGTCAAGGCAGATTGTGGGTTGAAGGTTGTTTATACAGGTGAAGAAAAGAAACGGAAGTACTTGATGTAATGTAATGTCTCAGAGCCCACTAAAGTATTGTGTGGCTACATGCCCGGGATTTGTCTTGGATTTCAGTTAATCTGCAGCTTTGTGAAATCTCCAAAATCTGGTTATATCGCAACTCCTGTTTTAATATTTGACTGAATGTGCATAACAGATTTAAATAATTGGCATTGCAACATGAAGTATCAGTGTTTTTCTTTAAAAGCTGTCAAGGCCCTGGGACCTCATTAGTATTCTTGTGGTCCCTGACTAAAAGTATTCTCAATTGGTGTGTTTCTGAAGTTCTGTGATTTGTGCGTGTTTGAAGAGAGAGTTATTTAAACACTATTGGTCAGCGGGATGTTGAAAATTGATATTTTTGGGGGTGTTCGGTTTGAGTAAATGTTTTTAATTTGTGTTTTTTTGCATTGTTTATGGCTGTAAATCCTTTTATGTATGATGTTGGGAGGCAGTAGGAGAATAAATTCATGCCACGGCTCTTGAACATCCTGCAGAAATTATGTTATGTTATTTTTATATTTGTTACATGCTTTACATCATCAGCTTTTAGACTCTCCACTCTGAAAAATAAAGTTTGTGTAACAGTTCTTGCTTGGCAACTTTTTCTCTTTGTTACAGGGTTTGTAATTTAAAAATAAATTGTCATTTCATCATCCCAAAATGATATTTTTGTACATTTGTCAGTTTGTTTTTACTTGTAAATATATCTTTCTCATTACTACATAAGCTGGACTGCCAATTGATCCGTTCCACACATTTTCCTCCTTACTGATTTTCATTGGAAATAATTACTCACATTCTTCCCAATGGATTAGTAAGACTGAATTTGACTGAATGTATCATATCAAATAACAAGGTATTCAAATTAAGCAGATGGAAGACTCATTGTAGTTTCCCTGAGGACTGAGAAATACACAATGAGAATTGACGACTGGTCCAAAAATATCTTCAGTCTGCATCACAGCCTCTTCTTTGCTCATTGGTTGGAGACCATGTGAACAAGTATATCTGTCATTATAGTGCCAACTCTGGACACCCTCACTCACCTTGGAGGTGTTTAGTATTCTGACCACAGCTGCCATTAGCTCCCCAGCTGGGCATTTGGCCAGGAAACATGACCTCTGGATTGGGAACAGGATGTAAAGGCCTGCTGGCACCTTTCAGGGACTTGTCCTGTTCTCGACACGTCCATCTGTACACGTTTGTGCTTCTGCATTTTCTCATTTGCTGTAACTTATGTTAAGCATGTAATGAATAATGAACCCACCAATTGGTGCTAAACCTAACATAGAATTGCTTTATAAGTTTCTCATGAATTGATGAGAGCCACTGTGCAGACGACAGCTGAATATCTCCCAAATGAACAGAAAGGAGCACAGTGGGGATGATCAAAGCGACCATGACGCACCACGAGCACAGAGGAACATGTAGGAACTGCTGAACTAAAGTGAAAAGAAGTGCAGCAGCATAACTCTCAATCCAGGAGATGCAGACTGCTGCGTCATACTTGTTATACCTTATCCGTAACTACAATATATGTACGCTGCTGCTATCGGTCTGCGTCAGTTAGGCTCTGCCTCGCATTATCTAATCATTACCATAATCACATTCCCGGTGGCCCTGGAGGTAATACGGCGTTCATTTGCTCGACTGATATGGGACAGACGGGATTAAGAAGATGTCCTTGGCTGTAATAGGTCCCTTCTTTTTCCTCCATAAGACTTTATAAGACTACAGTCATTGGAATGATGCAGCATATTCACAGCTTTTTATTATTATAGATATACGCTCATTGAGGGGAAAATGGAAATAAAACAAGTCCATATACAGCATCAGTCTACAGAGAATCAATGAAACAAGATTTTGAAGTTCAGTCAGTAATGTTAATAAAGACTCAGTCTCTCCCCAGAGATGCTGCACCAGTTTCCTTTGTGACATCTTAGAAACCGTCTTCACCATGACGGGGGCTTGGTTTGATCTGCTGAGCTGAGATGCTCTTAAGTTCCTGAAGAGAGACACTTCAACCTGATCATTTGTGTTTGGACTTGCTGGCCAGGGCCTGCAGGTTAGCCGGTCCGCCCCACACGGTGCCAAACACGTCCTTCTCAGTCCTCAGAGCCTCGGACAGAGGGAGCTCTCTCCCCGACAGCACCACCTTCTTCACAGCCTGAATCACAGGGGCAGGTCCTTTTATATAACTACTGAGCCACTTTTCAGCCTGCTGCAGAGGAGTCCCTGCACCCTCCTGTCCCTGCGGGTCTTGCAGGACTCCATCGGCCAGTCCAACCTGCAGTCCAAGTTCGGGGTCCACTTTCAGAGCGCCAGCGAGGAGCTTTAGTGCGTTCTGGCTTCCAACGATGCGGACAAGTCGCGTGGCGCCGCCCCAGCCTGGGACCAGTCCCATGTGTTTATGGACAAACTGGATCACGCTGTCAGATGCCATCAATCTACGAGTGAGTGACACCAGACATAAATTAGATTATTTGCAAATCTTTTGGATTGAAAGTTAAGAGTAAAATAGATTTTAAAGTGTTTTCATCACCTGAAATCACAGGCAGTGGCGAGTTCTGCGCCTCCTCCCAGCGCTCTCCCCTCCACCAGGGCAACAGAGATCAGAGACAACCTGCACTGTCGAAACCATTCTGTCAGCAAACTGTAGTACAGCATATTACATAACAGCTAAACTCCAGCTTCTTTAAGCTCACACTGCTGTTTTTGCAGTCTGCATTGACATTTTGGTGACTACACCTGAGGGATATGAGAGCTTTTACCTGAGAAGTCTTGTAAGAGCATTCTGCATGAACATGCACATCTTCATCCCATCCTACGAGGCAAAAGAAAAACATCATTATATTGTGAGTTTAAAGTCTCAAGCAGAAACATGTGAATGACACGGGAAGACAGACGCTGCCCAGTATTTCTTTCACTGCCCTACCTGTGGGTTAGATATCGCCCTGACAGCATTAAGGTCTGATCCGGAGCAGAACGTTTCAGCGGCACCCCGGACAATGAGGGCTTTGCCATCGGTCCAGTTCTCGAGCTGGCTCACCCGTTCCTCCAGGTCCACCATCATGCTGCCTGGGAGGAAGGCAGAGCTCTGTTTAAACAAAGCAGCACACTGGGAAGCACTGTAGTAGATTGTGTTTTTATGCGTCTTCGCCAG
This sequence comes from Scophthalmus maximus, assembly GCF_022379125.1. Lineage (NCBI taxonomy): Eukaryota > Metazoa > Chordata > Actinopteri > Pleuronectiformes > Scophthalmidae > Scophthalmus > Scophthalmus maximus. The sequence goes on from NC_061515.1 coordinate 6,082,432, forward strand.
AATGCACAAATCCACACTCGCAAAATTTCATGGCCACAGTACGAGAGTTTCCTTATACCTGACAAGGCGTTCATGCGGGACGGGTTGTTGATGGTCAGCACAGCTACCCCAGAGTCCTGCTTGAGCAGATCAACGGAGCCACCGGGAAAAGCCTGGAGCTTCTCTCTGATCTCCAGCTGGTTGAAGCCGTGGACGTCGGAGTAAACACAGCCACTGCTCCATCTCTGCATACACCTTACGGGACCACACCATTTATACTTCATATGAATGTTGTGTTCATGTTGTTTACCTTTAAACTTGTCGTTCATTTCATCAGGTGGTTGCTTAAAAGCCTGTGCGTAATTGTAGTAAAAAGGAACGGTATTCATTTACAGCCTATTGGAAATCAGAGCTGTGGCAGCTATTGATTAACATTTTAAAAGTGTCAGCAGTGGAAAAAAAACTGCACGTTGCTCATTAGACTTGTCTGTGTTTGTGACACTTGATGTTCTGTTTATCTAGAACTTTATTTCCTGCCACCGCTGCGCTGATAAAATAATGCTGGCGAGACTTGTTCACCTGCCCCAGGCTCCACAGCTACTGCTTCTTTTCAGGAGTTGTCGCCTCAGTGCACAGAGAGCCATCCTGCTGCTGCGGCATCGGAAATATGTGGAATGAAATGTGGGAGAAATTAACTCAGGCATCTCACCTTATGAAAAAAGTTTGACGACAAGGAGCACAGCTACTTTTTGGTGATTTTTTTTTCAAGCTTGTTGTATGAAAATCAAAAGATTACTATGATCTTTGACAGAACTGTGAGTCTGAAAGGCCTTTTCTTCTTTTTTTTGCATTATATATTTTGATTTACAATAGTAGGAATGTGTCTGATATGTCTAATTATAGTCATTAAAATCAACGGTGTGGGTGATTTTGGCTTTAACTTGTGCTTCTTAATAGGAAGTATAGGAGCACATTTAACGGCGATTTGATGAAAATGTAAAGAGGGCAATTTCAAAAATAAGATGTCACTTGATGAACACGTGATACAGACAAATAAGAAAGTTGAAGTAATGTTTTTTTGAGTAGAGAAATGGTTAATGTCAGAAATGTCCATTAATAATCATGTGAAATATTTAACAGTGTATGAACAGAGTTAAGTCAAAATGCTCGTTAATCAGCGGCATCCATCTTGGTTGTTTACAAAAGTCGCTTCCGGCCGCGTCACGGTATAAACCCCGCCCATTATCAGACAATCGGTTGTGATTGGACAGGTAAGTTTTCTTGTTGGAGGGAAATTACTTCCCAATGGAGGTGGATCCGGATTCAAATGAGCTGCCAGAGTTCGTCTGGGTCCCAGGGTGAGTAACATTTATTTTATATTACCACTGTACCTTCAATTGTTGATGTCAATCATTAAACACCATGTATTCGTGTATTTCTAACTGGAAACAAAACAGCCCAGTAGGCCCCTGAATCAAACCAGTAACACAAAGCGTCAATAAATAGCCTCTTCTTAAAGCATCTGACGCATCGACGTTTGAATTATTGTACAAACTCTTTGTGTTTCGGGAACTGAACGTCACACAAGCGTCTGTTTTTAACTTCACCACAGACAAAACGAGCAGCCGAGAAACGAAACACAGTTGGCAAGTGAAACATTTGCAGGCCGCTACGATAATCACAAAACATTTAATTTACACAATGCTGAAAACTAACCTTCATGCAAGTCGCGTGGTGTTACACTGAAACATGTCCCTCTGGAAACTGCTGCTTCCTTCTTCTTCTTCTTCTCTTTGGGGTTTTGCGGCAGTTGGTATCCTTCGAGTGTTTTTTACCGCCACCCTCTGGTTTTACTCCAACATATATTTTTTTGTTTTTATTTTACAGTCTTGTGATAAAACCAGTTGCACTCAAATTCCCATTATTATTTTCTTTACACTTAAGCGTCCAACACGTCTTTGTCCTCCTTGTCCCTGCAGCCTCAGCCATCACAGACCGTCTTTCTTTGTCATATTTGTAGCATGAAATGAGGATTGTGAAGAAGAAATGTGTGATTATTGAGAGCGTTCTGTTAAAGTTGCGGCGGCTGCTTATTAATCTATTCCTATTCATTCTTTTCTGTGTTTTTCCATTGTTCTTGTCCTATACTTCAACTTGTATCACATTTTCATCTCCCTTTGGTTGCACTATCCCAATACAGTTGCCACTGCTGGATTATCTACACTTTTCACCTCAGATTTTCAAAGTTTGACATTTGTGAATGTGCTTGTATTCACTGGAACACAATTTATTTCCCCTCACTGGCTAACCCCCGTAGAACTAAACAGTGTTTTGTATAATAGATGTTGATGGTTTCTGGCTGATCCTGACTCGATACTTGTTAATGATGACATAGTAACTACAGATACCTATTTTACTCGCTGCTATAGTTTCAACCCATTCTAATACGAGCAGAACTGCACGTAACTCAGCAGCATACGCACACTCACATAATCTGATCTCCTTTTATTGACTCCCCCCATCCAGTGACATGGAATAACCACTGCTGCCTCTGTTAGTGGATCCTCTGTATAAACCTGTATATGCTCACTGTCATTTTTTCTCCCTGTGACATTTATATTCCTGCCTCAGATATGCTGTTTTGTTTATGTGCCTTGCACTTGGTAGCTCCATGTACTGTGCAGCATCCAGTATGGTCTCACAGTTGGAAAAAAGCCAGTTTTATGCACTTTCATTTGTTTTGCTGTGTCCTCTCCTCTATTTTGCACTCTTCCCCTCCCCCAACAAGTCCTCGCAAGAGCCTCTCACTTGAATGACCCTCACTGCGTCCCCATTAGATTTATCCTCCCATGGAAACTACTGTAGAACTCTTTGGTAATAGAAAAGGCGACACGCATGCGTAGTTCTTCGACTTCTCCACCGGGTGGTGCCACGTATAGCAAATCACACATTTGACCTCATGCAAAGAGGTAAAAGTGTCCAGTGATTGTGAAATTTGTAATATTGAGCCTCACGTCTCTGCCATGTTTTGCATTCTTCAAGCAGTGAATTTTTTTTTTTGGTCAACATGAACAGTGATATTATTCATCTTAGGTCGATGCAGTTGCACGCCGGAGAGATCTGCTCTTTGTCTGTCGCAACTCTGTAAACACTGGCTCTACAGACATGTCCTTATTCAGTAGTATTGACAAGAGACTTTATGTAAACACCTACACCTCACATTAGAGCATTGGCACAGGCAACATTGTCCTTTGTCTTTTTAAAAAAAATGTAAAACACTTTGAGCCTTTCAAGCCCTTAAGCACCTTTATTTATAACACCAGTGAGGTGCCTTAAATCTAAAAGGCAAGACATGTCCAAGCATAATGCTCTGCCAATATCTTGTCAAACAACATCCTGCTCTGGGATTTGGTTTTATGTTTGAGTAGTATTGATTTATGAACAACACAAGCTGTGATAATTATTAGAATAATATTGTCTCTGCACATTTGACATCAAAAACAAACCCTAAGAAAATGCAGCGTATGTTTGACATGACTTATGTTGTTCGAGTCCTTTCGAGAAACGTTGCACCACGAGGGGCAGTGACAAGTGTGAAATGCTCCGTGTGTAGAGGGAGAATAATGTTTGATGAGTGAGAGTTAGAGATGAGGGCATTCAGACAGTGAGACAAAAAGGTGTAAACATCCAGGAGTGAGACGGTGATACAAAGACCAGGGGAGATGAAAATGGGAGGTTGAGACACTTCCTGTCCTGTGGTCTGATCTACGGCTGCTGGGAGAATGAATCCAAACCACTTCTGTTCACACATCCTCTGTAAAAACAAATCGAGGAACCAAAATACCTTTGTGGGGATTCTTGAGCCGTGCTGAATCCAAAGTTTAAAACAAATTCCAGTACTTTTCTCATACTAAAAACCATCACTGATCTTACAACTCTGCTAAACCTACTTCACATCTAAAGGAATCACTCAGTCAATAATTTTTTCACATACTCTTTCATGCACAACAATTTATTTAGTTTAGTTATTTATGACACTGTAGTGCTGCCGTCACTGACACGAATCAAGTGTATTTTTTTCCCTTTACTGGATGGTTTAGTGGAACCGAACTCCTTCACGACCGTCCCACAAACAGGATACGGTGCACTGCATCCAAGACGGGAGTCAACTCTTCTTTAAAGCCCTCCACACCTCTCTGGTCTATTTAAAAGTGGGGAAGGAATTCAAAAAGGTCGGTGAGACTCTTCCCGGGCGAGCATTCCAGACACACTGACTCTCCTTCCTGCTCCGTACAGTACATTCAGCGAGTTCAGCTACAGCCCCGCAACCTGTCTTTAAATATCACTCTGTGAAGTGCAGCACCTGGACGACACAGTGGTCCAGTGAAGTTTCCACAGCGGCCTCTAAATCACCCTGTGTGTGTGTGTGTGTGTGTGTGTGTGTGTGTGTGTGTGTGTGTGTGTGTGTGTGTGTGTGTGTGTGTGTGTGTGTGTGTGTGTGTGTGTGTGTGTGTGTGTGTGTGTGTGTGTGTGTGTGTGTGTGTGTGTGTGTGTGTGTGTGTGTGTGTGTGTGTGTGTGTGTGTGTGTGTGTGTGTGTGTGTGTGTTGGTCTCTCTGGCTTAGATGTGTGATGGACCAGAAAGTTTCCCCTCCTTCACAGGCTTCAGTTTTGGAACAATAATTCTGACGTTGCCAGTCAACGTTCATCCATCATCTGCTCAGCTCTTTCAGTGGTTTTGATTAAAGTCAGCCATCCTGTTTTTATAACCCGGATGTCAGTGATGCTGTTGCAAATGGAAGCCTGTCTGAAATTACAACCTGGCTAATGGCAGAGAGAGAGAGACAGAGAGAGGAGGGGCACAAATGCTGTTGCATGTACAGTGTGTGTGTGTGTGTGTGTGTGTGTGTGTGTGTGTGTGTGTGTGTGTGTGTGTGTGTGTGTGTGTGTGTGTGTGTGTGTGTGTGTGTGTGTGTGTGTGTGTGTGTGTGTGTGTGTGTGTGTGTGTGTGTGTGTGTGTGTGTGTGTGTGTGTGTGTGCGCGCGCGCATCATTGTGCGGTTGTGTGTGCACTGTCCGTGGCCTCTAAAGTGATGCATCAGCGTACCGATCAATATGCAGCTGTCTGGGGCAACACAGGAAGTCGGAGAATTCACTGCAGTCAGCAGGCTATGTACCAACTCACCAAGATAAGACACGCCCACGCACACACGGATCAGATAAGTGCCAGTAAGGGCCTATTTCAGGGCAGGGAGAACGGAAGGTTGGCAGGTGCCAGAGGCCTTGAGGTTTCCTGTTGTTTGTTGGGAAGACAGTGGAGCAGGGGGACCGAGGGCCAGGAGACACTGGAGGACCAATGAGCACTTTTACCACTGCAGCAGTAATTAAGATGTTACTGAACGTCAGGACCACTGAAAGACAAAATACAACCTGTTACTTGTTGATGATAACATAGTGACATAGATAAAATAGTTTAGGTACATAATGAACCTTAAACTCTTTTGGATAAGAACAGATGTATTTTGCAAAGATAAACACAAAAAGCATGTACACAGTGCCACAATGTCGCCTTGACACCAGTCAACAGTCGAAGGGGAAAAACTGTTCATTAGAATTCCTGAGCAGCACAGTGAGGAAACGTTGTAGTCGAGGTTGTATACTGAAGGCTCTAAGAGGATGGAGACTGCAGAGAGGACCAGCTCTGGTCTCTAGACCCATCAAATCATATCAGATCAAGTTGTGTGCGAGGCCAGTGGGCGCCAGGTGTCTGTGTGCATATGGAATTTCATTATATGCATCAGTGGAAACAAGCTCTATGTGGCAGCGTGATTAGACAAAAGCAAGTATTACAGGAAACCCGTTATTACAGAAAACTACTAGCACGTTTCTTTTGATTTTCATGATGTTATCTTGATTGCTATATTACTTGTACTGTATATTTCATTTAGTTTATCTATTCAATTAACTTGTTTGTTTCATTACCTGTTAATCTTCAATTCTCTTTAGTATTGTAATAGTGTTATGGCAACACATGTAAATCTCATGCCAATGAAGCTTACTGAAATTGAAAAAAAAATTAAAATAATTCTGTTTGAATAGCTGCTGTGCGTACAGTACATTTGCTGACAATCATTTGTTAATTCACCGCATCCACTTCTGTGCTTGAGGGATAAAACACTCAACTGTTCCGTGAATTCTTTCCAGTGTCATTGTGTTTTACTGGAATTAAATCAGTTAGTGCCGGTTATACAATGATTTCAGCATCTGGAAACCTCCAGACTGGGAATCTATACACTCCTGCCCAAAATCTTGGCACAGGAAAACAGGGGTGAGACAGGCAACACAGAACGAGGCCGGGCATCAGGAGAGGATGACAATATTTATATCTATATCGGTGCTGGGGTAGGATTTCTGGCACCGTAATATTGCCGCACCTGTTATTTCAGTCAGCCTGGGGTGCCAGGTTTCAGGGTGAGAGGTCAGGTGTCTGTGCCCCTCAGGGCCAAGAGTGTATGTGTGTGTGCATGGGCGCGTGTCCCTTTGTATGTTTATATAAGTGAATGTCCGTGTTTGTGTGTGTAGAAGCACAGAGCTGATTCATTTACTAGACAGCGCTGTAAAATTACAAATTAATACAGATGTTTTCATGTTGTAGTCAGGCAGACAGAAGTGAAATGCTCCTGATTACACCACCAAAATAACACATCTAGATAAATGGATGCATGGAACATACTGTACACACACACACAATACACCCACTCACACTGATCTATGATGGATGAGGTGGAAGGTTTCTCTGCTGCCGTCACATAGCTCTGCAGTCATCACTCAGAGGAAGAGATCACCGTGTCACTCAGGATGTCCGCCAGCTTGAAGATTGAAGGAGCCAGACGGTCGTTTGGTTCTGGTGCTTCAAGATCTTCTTCTTCGCCTCGTACTCCTCTGCATGCAGTCACAGAAATATTTATGTGCACTGTCTGATTGATGGTCAGAACTAATTATTGCTCATTCTGCAGGCTAAGAATTGAAGAGGCCGGCGCTGGAACACGGAAACTGCACAGTGGATAGGTGAGCTTAGTTTGTAGCTTGTGGACTATATTGTTGGAGCTTATTGGAAATAAAAAAACTGACATACAGATTAAATAAAACGCAAAGGGTTTGTCTCCAAGGCTACTTAACTTTTGAAATGCTACTTTATAATAAAACTCCCTTTTATAGTGTATTTTGTTGCAGTGGTGCTTTCACTTTCCAAATGAGTTTAAGCTGCCAAGAAACACCTTTGAGAAACAGAGGGATTTTAATACAAATGTAGATATTGAGTGTTCAATTCAATTTTTTATTTGTATAGCGCCAAAGCACAACATACATTATCTAAAGGCACTTTACATATTAAAGTTGAGACAGAGAAATCCCAACTGTTCCCACGATGAGCAAGCACCCGGCGACTGTGGAGGAGCAACAACAACTCAAGTTTAACAGGGAGAAATCTGTGGCGGAACCGGATTCAGGTGTGGGCGGAACATCTGCCGCGACCGGTCAGGGGGAGAGGAGAGGGGGGCAGAAAGAGGGGGAGAGAAGAGAGAGAGAAGAGTTGTATAACCATTGCTTTAAGTTCTATCAGACCAAATCTTATGATTACAATAATAATACCGACACATAGATGCAATGACATTGTTAATAATAATAATAATAATAACAGCAGATTTGGATCCTGCAGCTCTCTAGTCGGAGATTCCTGCACTAGTGGAGAGAGAAGAATAGTATTTGGTGTGAAAAAAGAAGACAAAAAAGGGTAAGTTCTTATGTTTATTACACAAAAAGAACAGCAAAGGCCTCACCTTCATATCATGTGTTATGATTCACCACTTTGACCCCGAAAAACTGTACTACTCAGCAGAGTGTCCTGATATGTGATCATTCAGAATTAGTAAAAGTAGAAAAGAAAAAAAAAGGCTTTTCAGTACTTTTTGTGCACAGCATTACTTATACACAAAAGCAGGCTCTCATGAATGATGTTATACATATATTTTGATTGGAAAACTATGGGTTGACAGCCAACATAATGTCATCACAAACAATGCATTCAATTTTCAAATCAGCATAATGCATATAAAGAAACCAGCTTTCGGTACGAAGTTATAAAAAAAAGTAAAGAACTCACATTTTAATCTCTGTTGAAATCAAGTAAATGTTTTTGCTTTGACATGAAATATGTAAAACCAGAGAAAAATGTTAGTCACAGGCAAGGTACAGTCCAGACACGTACTGTAGGTAATATACAAGAAGGCAGAAAACCAACACTGCTTCATTTAGCACATAGAGAGAGAGAGATGTGAGGGAAAATCTCCACTGCTTTAATCTGTGAAAGCAATATGATGCTGCATAATGTGTATGAAACATATTTTGTGCAAAAATCAGCACAAAACATGTTGCACGTGAATTACAAAATACAGTACATATTACATACATTATTCTGGATTTCATTTGGTTGACAGTTTGTAGAGCATTTGAAGAAGAGCTAGCTTTACTTTTAAAGGCGCAAATACTTTACACATGACAGAAGGAGTAGTGAAGGGTCTGTTGTTGGTAAATCTGCAAGGCTACACTAGGCAAGGCTATAATCCAGACCTGAGCATAGGATATCCATTCAGATGGTTGACGCATTGGATGTGACTGTTCCTTTGGAAAGGGATGTTTCGGAGTCACTTCTGAGTCTTTAGGCGTGGAGAAACAGTCTGCGTTCTGTATGTACAACAGCGATGACGAAAAAGAGAAAGGGAAGGCTCGGCGTTTGTCACTGAAGGCACCTGGCCGGTTCAAACAGTGAGGTGGAGATCAAATAATGACAGTCTCTATGTGAAAGGCGTGCGAGTAGGTAAAGGAGGAAGTGTGTTTCTGAAGGGGGCAGGGGGGCGGCACGATGGGGGTGGTGGAGGGAGATGAGGAGGTGGAGGAGGTAGAAGTGGGCGAGCGGCTGGCCCATCGGGAGGGGCGGCGGCGGTTGGACGGGCGGGCGGGCCTCGAGAAATTCTTCTGGACAGAGGAAGAGGAGACAGACGACTCTTCGTTGTCCTGTGGAGAAACAAATGAATTAACATTTAGGCTTATCACACCATCCTGTCGACAATCCAACTCACACACACAGATACTTTACATTTTGTCACGTGTTCCATCTGTAGTCTTCTTGACCCTATAGGGAAAACAACAGGCATATTTGAAAGGGCAACACTGATAAAATCCAGCACGCTCATGTGAAAAGGTCACATAAGTAGAGCCCATTCCTTTGGTCAAGAGGAAAGAGTCTGAACTGAAATACCTTGCAAGTGCTACAGTTCTGCAGCAACTTTACCAGCACTTCAGAACCATCTCATTTTTTGATCTAAGCAGTGCCCCCCGGTTGAGGCTGAACTAAAGTGGTGCCTCGAATCATGACATTCTTTTCATGAGGTTAAATGAAATTGGCCTGATAATTGCGCCCACAATTTCTTTAACATGTGCATGACTTTAAAGCAGTGTAATCACTTCAGCTCTCTTATTTACGTGGTCTGCCAAAGGCTTTTGTCAGCTGGCTTCTTGCAGATAATTCTGTAAATACGACACAAAAGCCAGGAAAAAACATTCCCACTATGAGGGCCTGTGGCAAGGAGAGATAAAAGACAAGCTGTGGAGGGTCATAGACCTGCCAAGCTTAAACTTTCAACGCCACATCGCCAGTTCTTTTTGTTAGAAGCCTAAAAGGCCTGGCCCAGATGCCCAGATTATAATGGAGCCTTGGCCTGCTTCTGGCTCTTAGAACATACCAGAAATAAACAACATTCCCACCAGAGCTGTCCTCAGTTAAAGACAATCGCTTGGTATTTTTAATGGAACAGAATGAAATGTGCTAGTTCATCCAGGTCCACTGGTCTAAATTGGCATTGGAAAGATGAAGTTCATTTTGACTTAATAATATTTTAGTCAAAACTAAATACAAACCAAAATTTCATTTCAATAGAATGCCTCTCGATGTTTAACATTCAACACCTGTAAATTTGTGAATCTCAGATTCTACCCACCTGCACTAGAAGCTGTATCTCTTTCACACCCATGGCAGTGTGGCAGCTGAGCTGTGAATGTGTAGTGTGTGTGTGTGAGGTGTGTGAAGTCTTTGTGTGTCTCAGAGTAGGGGGTAAGGGCAGAGGGTCCATGTCCAGCATGTCTAGCTCTGTGACGTTCTCCTCCTGCCCGACACTGAGGTTAGTTGACGCCGTGTCATTCGGTTGGCACTGGCTTTGTTGAGCCCGAGCTGCACTCTCGTAATTCTTCAGAATCCTTTCCACTGCCCCGTAGTTGGACCTGGATCCCTCAGGCCGTGGGTACGCAGCCAGAGTGAGGGGCTTCCAGGGATGGTCGTTCATCATTCGAGGCCCCTGTCTGGAGGAGTCAGTCTGGGAGGGAGGTACAGGCGCATGCCTCGGCTGTGTCATCTGCCTTTGTTTGTTCTCGACAGGCGACTGCTGGAGTGAGACGCCCACTCTGGCAGGCTGAGCCTTGGCTCCGTTCTTGGAGCTGGAACCCTCCACGTTGTGACCTGGCAGCTCATGTGCATGCTCAGAGACGAGAGCCTCTGTGGCTGCTCTTTGTCGTGTTTTCCTGGAAGGACTGCTGGCTGTTTGAACTTTGTGCTTGGGCTCGGGATGGCGTACGGGACTCTGAGGGATTATTGTGGTGGCCTCCCGAGGTCCAACCTGTGGCTGTTCAAGTGCAACATCAGACGGGGTTTCTTGCTTCACCCTGGCCTCTTGACCTTCTAGACCACATGTCATTCTCCGTGATTGGACATCTGGATTTTGCATTGTGAAATCAAAAGTGGAGGGACATGATGTGACTTCCTGTGACCCGTGCACACTGCTCATGGTGAAATTACTACAGTGTGGCTGAAGCGTCTCCCTGGGAGCTGAAACCTCATCTGAAGCTGTGCGCACAGCTAGGCAACCCAGGGAGGAGGCATCTGTCACAGTGAAACCGTCTTGTTCCTTTACACCGCGGCCCATCTCAGCTTGGAACAAAGTTCTGTTGAACTCAGCCGTTTTTTGTTCCAGCATTGTGTTTTTTCTTGAGCCCTGGAGGTTGGGACTGGCGGGTGTCATTTCCAGAGAGGACAACAACAAGTCCACAGGTAATTCTTTGACGAGTGGAGCCATTTGCAGATCAGGGTCTTTTATGTGACCAACACCAGGGCTGTAATCTGAGTGAAAGTCTTTCCCTGCACTCAGTATGTTGACTTCAGAGAAGCTCTTCTGTACTGTCCCACATGCAGACAACTTGCTGCTGCTGAACTTGCTCGCATCACAGGACCAGCGGTTGTGGCAGCAGCCCATGTTACAGTTAGAGTTAGTAGGTACAGGGCATGATCCTACCGTACCATCTACAAAAACTTTCCCCTCATTTTCTTGTAGCATAGCCCCAAACTTTCTGACGATGGACGGGCTGCTACACTTTCTGTCCACTAGAACACAAGGACTATGGCACTTCTTCACTGTCGTCACGGGGGATTCTGGGATGTGTAGTTCTGCGTCTGGATGGATCGGGGTGCTCAGATTCCAGGAGGAGGTGCGAGGAGGTATGGGCGGAGCTGCTGTATCTATCTCAGAGATGATTCCAGGGCTCGTCTGTGCGTCTCCAAGGCTGTGAGGATCAGCAGCACTTGTTCTCCAGGATTCACTCAGAGCTCTGTTGGCCTGCCAGGTGTTATCTGGTGACAAGGTGATCCAGTTTTCCCTTTCCAAGGCTCGGAGGTCGTCGTAGATCTGGCTGAGGTCACAGGGCGTTTTATCTACCTCCAGTTGGCTTTCATCATGGCCTAACAGCATCTCACTCTCCTCAGTTAGGCACAGGGATTCAGGTTGATTTCTGAAGGGCAATAAACAGAATTATGAATGTATTTTTTGCTCTTATTTATAACATATTCAATTTTTGTCAGAGACACATGTTAAAATATGATTTAATTTTTCACTTACAACAGACATGGCACTGAGCTTATGTGCATAAGCACATCAAGACCCAGCATGTAGTGAGGATCATAGTTCTGTGTTGGTGCCAGGAAGTTAACATTGCTAACAGGGACGTATTTACCTCTTATCTCCGCTCTTCTTTCTGATCTCATCCTGGTAGCTACAGAGCTCCTCGCTTACACGGGCTATCTCCTTCAGAGCCTGCGACACAGAGATACAAGGAGACGTCCTGGATATGGTGTATTGCTGAGGAACTGTACAAAGGCGTTGACTGATCAAGAGGATTGACGATTCAAAGAAACCAAGGAATGATGAAGACGGGTGTACAGGAGACAATTCAGGAACACTCATCAAATAATCATTTGACAGCAGAACAAAGACGCAAAGACAGAACGCGACATGAGAACCACACCCATGTGTCGCCATTGTATATAAATATATTGCTTTCAGCAAAATGGGAAAATTGTTTGAAACACTTACAGCATTAAGAGCAGTGGTGTTCTTCTTCTTTTCACTGCCACAACTCAGCTCTGCCCAGACAGGACTTTCTTGTGGACCAACACGGACGTCGTTCTCATTCCAACTATAGGCGTCTTTCTGTGGCAATCCACATCCAGGAGCTCCGTGAAAAATGGCAGCCAGCTCTCTTGTATCCGCAGCATCCTTCTGATCATCAACAGAGTCTTGTTGCCAAATGCCTCTGGATCTCAATTCAGCCACCAGCTCAGGTTGTGAATGGTCATTCCGAGTACTCTGACCACCAGTGTTAAACTCACAGAGGCTGTCTGCTTGGAACCAGGTGTGTTGGAGAACCTCTCGGCCAACAGAACCACCGCCGCTGATGTTTCTGTGTTGACCAAAGCCTGGTAATGACCTTCGTCTGTGCGGCTCTGATTGGCTGCTACTGCTCAGCGGCTCGGAGCGGGAGTTGTCACTGAGCAAACTGGAGCCTGTGCTGGTGGAACGTATGCTGAGCCTGTGCATGACGTCATCATCGTCCTGCCTCCCACTGTCCAGTCTGGTCCCCCCTCGCTTGGTTCTCACTTCACAGTACAGCTAGAAGAAGAAGAAAGATGGAGGTCATCATTTGTCAGCAAAACTGCAGCAGTTTTTTGTTGAATGAAGCATTTGGGTCTTTTAAAGAACCTTACATTATGATTGTATTTGCTCCATTTTCACTCAATGCTTTGAATAAGATGGAAATATATGATTCAAGATAAAAGCTCAGACAGTTTAAAGAACATAAACTACAACAAGTGATTATACTAATGGTTCTATACCATACTGAATCTGGGCTACAACTCCTGCGTAAACACAAACTAATAAAGGACAATGAGAAGTCAGGCTCGCAACAATTCTTATGAACATATTTAGACTGCAGAGGATTAAAAATAACATTCAAAGAATTCTTTCACATAGAATTAGATAACCTCTGGCCTCCTACCATGGAATCTGAAAATAGTAACTACTTCATGTTGACTGGGCTCCCTTCCCATCATGCAATTTCTAGATGGGACTTTTAGCTTTTAGTCTGCGTTATTCCTCTGCTGTTTTCCTCTCTCGTTTTCTGGTCTCTGAGGGGCAAATGAGAGCCACATGTTTCTTTTCATAGCCAGTTGTTTCAGAGCCTTCTCACTCTGTCCAACTGGCCGTGCGTTTGGCCTCCTTCATTAAAAACACTTTTACAGAATTGGGCTTTGCCACAACCCAAACCCATTTACCTCTGTCCCTCTCTCTTTGGCTCATTAATTTGCCCTGAATGACGTCCCTGTCTGTCTTATCTTGTCCTGTTATAGTTCATCATCCATTTTAACCCAGCTATCTGAAAAGGTTAGTTGTCATTAGACCTGAAACCAACATTAAGTTGGAAATTTCCATAACAAGTTCCTAGATCTTAATATGATGTCTTTGTTTTTTTTGTCTTAACAACAACTCGTGTAACCAGAAGATTCACTATCATTCATTTCTCTGCAATTAAAAAACTTGAACACATTTTTAGCAAATCTGTTTTGGTATCGTGACTCCGTTTCTGTCGCAGGCCAGCTTCCCTCTCTACACCACTCCAGGTCACAGACTGTCTTAATCCCTGCATCTGTCTCCCTGCACCGAGGTCAGAGATAGAGCAGAACCCACACCCTCCTCCCTCCACTCCTTCCCTTCCTTTTACTCTGCAGCTGCACTGCATAGGGAAATAGTTTTGACAGCGTTGGTGGTGGACAGGATGTGTAGGAGGGAAATGTAACATACTTTAGGCCGCTTTGTGCATTGGGCGCCATATATCATAAACACAATATGAATCATTAAACCTTAGGAAAATTTAGACATACTGTATTCTCATTCAACCACACAATCAGAGCATCTTACCTCCTCTATTTTCCTCTGCATGTCTTTCAGCTGGCTCTCCCACTCCCTCCTCTCCACGTCAAACCTCTCCAGCAACTCGGCTTTCTCCCTCGACCAGTCCCTTTCGTTGTGCTCCAGCCGACAGCGCAGGTCCATGGCCGTTGAGTGTGTGTCTGCCAGGAGCCTCCGCTGCTCTTCCCTGTCCCGGCGGAGAGTTGGGGACTCGCCGTGATGTCCTTGAGCGCTCCGTGACTCCACAGGGCGAGGACCTACTGCTGACTGGACCCCTCCACTCACCGACCCGGTACCCTCTTTAACCTCCAACTGAAGACAGAGACAGACAATGTGAGCAGAGATCACAGAGCAGAAGAAAAAAAAAAGGGAAGGGAAAGAGACAGTGGAGGAAACAGTCAGTGTTGATTAGGGTTGTTGATGTAGATTGAAGTTGGAGAAACGGAGGTCGAGAGCCACATGACAATACAAGCAGTGCAAGAGTGGGAGACATAGTTAAAAGGGGAATTAAGAGAATGAAGGAGTGTCAGGAAGAGAAGGTGGAGGAAGTGGGGGAATTATACACCATTGGGGACGAGTGTGAGTGGGTTCAGAGAAGGGAAGAGACGAGACTGAAATGTTAAAATATTCTGTAAGAACTCACACACAGAGTTCATCGGTTCAGAGGTCGAGCCTCTTTTCTATGGCACATCACTGAAACAGGATACAGTGCAGGATATGGCAGATTCAAGCACAACAAAATATGTCTGCAGAGGATGCATATGGCCGCAGGCAAACGATACTCTGGTGTATCCGTTTTTAGAGGAACACAGATTCATACAAAGAGGCTCTCAGTCTCAACAGATAGGACCAGGCCTCGAATTCCTTTCAACAGTGACATTATAAAAATACCAGTTGTATTAGCTTCAACTGGATAACTCTGATTTACTGATGTGTCTTGGTTTACTGGGCATTTCCAATCCTTTATGTTTGAGTACATAGATTTGTACATTCTGTGGTAAATATGTGCATTTCTGTTGCTCGTAAAAACAGGGAAACATTTTTGGCTTTGGAACTGGAGAAAGAGGGAGGGACTGCACACAAGCATGCCTGAGTGTTATTTCAGTTTTCAGTCACAGACATTGACCGAAGCCTCCTTACAAGCCTTGTTCATGGTTCTATTTCTGCCTGTGGCCTGGGGTCAAGAAATTATGGTGTATAGAAAAACAAGTCAACCCTTTTTTGTCTGCCTGTGGCACTTCTCTAACGTTCTCCACAATTACAGCTGGATGATGATAGGTGCTATCCACAGTCTATTTAAGCATTCAAATGTAAACAAATACCGAAAGTGCAAAAACAATATGGTTCAAGTCATAATAAAAGACCTGAGGAGAGTTTTTGTCGACGGTTAAGACAACAAAGGCAAACCGTCTTCCTAAAGGAAGTTCTGGAGGAACTGAACATGCAAACTGATTAACTGCTCCACAGACAGCTCAGGGAAAGACACGCTCAAGCATGTAGTCTCTGGGTGCCATATCCGGCTACTCCTGACCACCCTGTCTGTCACCGTTTGGCACAGGGTACATAAAGGTAACCGTGTCACCACGGTGACCCACTATAAATAGTGGCCCTAGAGCCTCGTACAATGTCACATTCCTCGGGGAGGTGGAGAGACGAGGTAAAGGGAGGAGGGGGAGTTGGCTGCTAAGGGATATCTCCTAGCTGCCAGCAGCTTTCATAAATCAGTGGCACGCAGAGAAATATGCCTGGAAATATCTTGACTATAAGACCTTTGCTTGGGACCTTAGATGCTTGCTTGGTAGTTTGGGGGAAAGATGTTCCCAAAAAGAATGTGGAACACAACATGTAGTTCATAGCTATGCTGCTGCTTGGTTATAGGATTAGGACTTAATCTCTGGTACAAATGTATGACACAGTACAGTGATCAAGTAAATATGACAAATTCTAAATTATACAGTGATTTGGCTACACTTTTTTTTATGGCTACACACCTTAAGTTTCTCTGACATTCACATGACCAGCAAACAGATTTAACCACAGCTAAATATACATAGAACAATATAATAATAAATATTAATGTTTAATAAAAAATATAATGATATAATTATCTTAACCCAAGTCCTTACTTATCCACCACCGATTCACTTACTTCAGGTTTGTCTACACTTGGCTGCTTGGATAATCCTCTCATGTATTCTGTCCCTCCCTTTGACAGTGTTTACAGTGATTACATCTCTCTTCAAAGTGCAGTAATGAAACAAACAAAGCAACAGCAGCAGAATACCAACATGTCTTTTATAGTAAACTGTGATGGAGACTTCAGTGTAGCTCTCCGACTGTGGAACACACCCAGTTGAACACGTCAAAGGGCTCTTCTCAAACATACATGCTCATTCTACAGTTACTGCTCAACTCTGTACTACTCATCGGTGTGTTCAGCATTCAAACTGCATTTACAGTTACCTTCTACCTCCTCAACACCCGCACCCCTGTTCTCACTCTGCGTCTGAGATGGCGATGGGTGCTCCTCTTGTGGAACGTAACTGAGGAGTTTCTCACCCGAGCTGAAATTGTTCACACATTTCACCTCAAAGTGACATGGGAGTTACACCCATTTAGCATTGATTTGCATGCATTCCTGTCAATTTTCCAGCCTAGTTCCTGATCTCTGAATTGCCCCCCATATCTGACTTGATCGAAAATTTATATCGAAATGCAGTGGAAATGAAACAATTTCAGTCTGCTTATCAAGCTACTATTTTTGTTTTCTGTCAAAATCTAAAACTAACATGGATTCGAAAAAGAATCCTAGATAGATAACAGAGCTGCAAACGATGTCAGAAAACCTCACTTGATGTATTTTGAACCTTATGAGCAGAGCCTTGGATTAGCACTTTGTAAACATGCACTGCAGGAGAATAAACTGTAGCAGGATGTGGCATCAGGACAAAACAACTTTTACAATGGAGCTAACTCCACCCAGTGTGCATTCACTCCAAGTCATTTCCTTTGGTGTGTTTGTGCAATCAATATAGAAAACTGCGTGCGTGTGTGTGTTTGAGAATGTTCAATAAGAAATGACTAAAGCCTTCCCACACGTAAAGATACACAGAATACGATGAGCTTGATTAGTCGGTCTCACATCATCATCTGAACATCGGTGTGTGTGTATGTTGCATACAGGCATCATTGTATAACCTCCTGCAGTAGATCAAGCCTCTTCTCTGGCTGTCGCTTTTCAAACACAAAGCAGAACAGTAAAAATGTCTCTTTTCGCTTTTGTAGGGTTCTTTGTCAACCACAGTGTGAGAAAGCAAAGAGCCAGCAGGACGAAGAGAAAGAGAAGAGCTGGACAGTAACATCGTGCCATCTACTCACACAGAGGGAGTGACATGATGGCAGTTAAACCATGTACAGTACTGTGTGTGTGTGTGTGTGTGTGTGTGTGTGTGTGTGTGTGTGTGTGTGTGTGTGTGTGTGTGTGTGTGTGTGTGTGTGTGTGTGTGTGTGTGTGTGTGTGTGTGTGTGTGTGTGTGTGTGGTTTTCCTCTTCTTTTTTTAAATCAAAGAGTGAACTAGTCTGATCAGACTTAGGCCAAGCACATAAATCCATCATCTGATATAACCAGAAAAATATGCTAAATCCCCTAAAAGCCACATTGCTTTGAAGAACAACTATGCATGGTCCTTTTAAGTGATCTGTGCAACGCCTGATACAGAATGGCACCGGTATGCAAACGGATCCCTGTACTTTCTCCCCATTTCAAGAGGCCACTTTATCAGTAGCTGTCCGTGGTTGCAATAGGTTAAAGTTTCGTGAGTTGAGAGAGAGAGAGCTGTTAAAAGCCAAGCTTGGGTGTCTATGTCTGGCTGAGCGGGGATAACTGAGTTTGTCTCCCCCGGTGCAAATCTTTTGTCTAAGCTGAGGCTTGAGTTGGAGGGATGCCAGGGTGACTTATCACGCTGCCATGTGGGTGGCAAACGTGGCGAGCTCCAGTTTTACACCAAACTGGAGGCCAGACATGCTCAGACATGAGGCAATCAAACAAATGGGATACACAAGGAAAGAGCTATATGAGAATTTGTCAAAATGAAATATCAAGTAGAGCATAGTACGGCACTTAGATTTTCCCTTTCTTTGTTCATAGATAACTCTGGTTATATCCTGCTAACATATAGAGCTATACATTAAGTAATACATATGGTGCTCAACTAACTCCCTGTCTCACTGACACACACTCCAATGACTAATTATTACTATAGACCCCAAAAACCCCGCCCACAAATCATAATCTTCTGCAGCATCCTTCAACCTACCTGTGCAATCCTGCATTTGAGCTCAGCCTTCTCCAGCTCCCAGGCACACCTGTCCCTCGTGTACTGCAGCTGGAGCTCGCTCCTCTTCGCCTCCTCTCTCTTCACCTCCACCTGCACTTCCTCCAAATCCGTCCTCAGGTCCAGCAGAATCCTCCTGTTCTCCCCTCCCTGCATGGAAACACAGTTGGCAACCTGGTACCACCGGAACTGACATACATTTACTCTTCTAACCAACTGAAACTAGCACTGACGAACCACTACAAATAAACCTGATGCATGAAACCTTTTCAAAGCACAATATCATAAGCCCACACATACATAGTACATAGCTCCAAATTACTTGTATGTCAGCCACTTCTCTCAACAATGACTCCTTCTCGCGCATCCAATCCTCCTTGTCCTGCACATGTCGCTTTTTCAACTCGTCAAATTTCCTTTTAAGCCTCGTCGTGTGTTGCGTTTGCGGC
Organism: Scophthalmus maximus; assembly: GCF_022379125.1. Taxonomy (NCBI): domain Eukaryota; kingdom Metazoa; phylum Chordata; class Actinopteri; order Pleuronectiformes; family Scophthalmidae; genus Scophthalmus; species Scophthalmus maximus. Next base: position 6,101,539 of record NC_061515.1, read on the forward strand.
GGCTGCGGTTGCTGCGGCGGCTCGGGACGCGGCCACATTTGTCCGTCGAGAATCTCGAGCTGTGTCCCCGGCGGCTCGCCGTCCCCTCGGCCCGGCGGCGCGCCGAGCTCGTGGGGCTCGCAGAGCTGAGTGAAGGCGGCGGGCGGAGAGGAGATCCGTCTCGGCGGACTGCGGCCACTGCCCCTGCCGCGCTCTGCCCTATCCATCCCGGCGCACGGCACGAACTCCCATCCCTGCGACGGGACGTATCCCCCGCCGGCGCCGCCCCCACCACCGTGCAGCCCCGAGCCGTTCACGAGCGCACTCCACATCTCTCGAGCACATCAAAGATAAATAATGCACAGCGACTTCAAATGATCAAAAGCTGGTGGTCAATCGACGATTCAAAATACGAGTCAAACACATATTCATCAGTCGACCGATGGCACAGGGGTTCCGGCCGGATCCCTCGTCGTGCGTAACCGCTGCGCTCGGGACACCAGTCGCCGCGGTGCTCTGGCGGGCGACGGCACCGGACGCGTCGGTCGCCTCCATAACTTCACAGGCAACAAGGTCAAGCTCTTGTGCCGAAGGGTCTCCCCCCTGCGCGCGGTGTCCTCCTCACCGCCGCACTCGTGCGCAGTATTTCCCCCTTTTTTTTGGTTTTACATGTTTACATCGAAATCCTCTCCCCTGACACACACACACACACACAGAGAGAGAGACGAGACACTCGTGGGGTGTAGACGACGACAGTGCCAGAGAAGAAATGCACAGGCGAGCCGCGCGACCGACGACGCGGGTGGCACAAGTTCCCAAAAATATCGCGGAGGGAGCGCACTGGTGTGAGAGCAGCGAGGGTATTTTTAACCCCCCCGCTGTCACCATGACTTTGAGCCGGAGAGCCGAGCCGAGCCGCGTCTGGAGGAGAAGGCACGGGAGCGACGAACAACCCATCAATCAACACCGGGCCTCTCGAATTATGTCGCGGGAGGCGCCACCACCTTGCGCTGTAGCCATGGCAACACATCGGTCCGCGCAGCGCGCCGCGGTTAATCAGAAGCAGCTGCGCGGTCACCAAGCACTTATTACGACTCGCACGTGTCCGTTACTCTGCCAGAAGCTGTCTCCTTACCTCGCCTGTGAGAGGAGACGGACCTGTGGTTTTGCGTATTTCCTTAATCCCTTTCTTATTCGAAGCCTGGCGAGAGAGACAGCCTCCTTGCAGCCTCCCGGCCGCGTACCCGAAGCCTCCCCGCGCAACGGAGGAGGGTGACTATCACGAGGGTTGAATCATCTCGATTTTTTTGTAAGATATGATAGCACACGTTGCCAGTCGCAGCCTGTCGGTAACGTGAGGCCCGGGAGACAGTACAGGTCGTCGCTCTGTTGTCACTCGCTGTGACGTTCACGTGTCAGATGTTCGCCCCCGAGCTGGAAGAAAAATAGACGACGAAGAACCCAGGAAGCACGTGTCACCCGGGAGAAAATCACAGACCCCTTTACCTCTTCTGCTAATGTGATCCCGAGCGTTACAATGAATGTCCTCCTTTCGAAGACACGAAGCAGCAGATGTGGAGTGGGGAGTGGGGAATGCAGCTCGGCTCCGTTGAAAACAACTGCCGAGACAGCCTGCAGCCGAAACGATGCTTTCATTAACTCACTCTCTCTCTCTCTCTCTCTCTCTCTCTCTCTCTCTCTCTCTCTCTCTCGCTCTCTCTCTCTCTCTCTCTCTCTCTCTCTCCACAGCTGGCCCTAATATGTGACGTCAGACATCCCACCGATGGGATGAGAAGAAGAAGTGGACCGGTTCCGCCTCCGTCCGGTTGGTCAGGTCCGTTTGGTTCAAACTGACTCACCTCTGTATTCTAACACATGTTCCGAACATCAAATAACCCAAATCCCCCAAAATATGGGCCTACACTATACTCCACTGCTCCTATCATATCCCCCCCCCCCCCCCCATCTGATGACTCACACAGTTGTGCCTGAGCAGAGTTTTTTTGCCAGAGACATGTGCCTGATGTTAGTTTCAATATCAGACAGTGTGCTACTGTATGTGAGTGTCACTGTTATTGCTGAACGTGTGTGTATAGTCTGTGTGTGCATTGCCGTGACATGACAGTCATAAACTCCAACAGGGTATTTACAATGCACTGCTATTCCTGCTGATGTCACGTGAAAGCTCATCGATACAAAGGAATGGTTATGTAATTTAAAAATAACAAGAAGTCTTGTGCCCATTGGACATCAAGTGAAACAAAAATATGGTGCACAAGCTACAACCAATATTTTTTTTCACCTGTAAGCAACGTGATAGATAGATTCCTCACACTTACAGTAGCAACAATACAGCCCACAACATTTTGAAATCTAATAAAAGGCACCTGCCCACTCACACAGGGGATTGCAGTTATTGTTGGACTGAGCTAATCAGGGAAGTATAGTACAAACTGCCACCAGTCTCTATTAGCAAATGAGAAAATGGTGTAAACTAACGGGAAAGTGAGACATATGTCAATCGATTACGGTCGGGACACTCGTGGAAATTTTAGACTGTAACATCTGGAACCAAACTGCATATTATTCACTGTCAGACAGTTTATTGAAATACTCACCCAACACTCTGTCCACTGCCGCTCCGCGGTGTTTGCCCTCCGATAAACGCTGAAAGCATCTTGAGTACATGAGTGGCTTGGCTCGTACATGGGAAATGATAACGTCCTGTACCGTGAGTGACCTTGTGACATGTGACGTGTCCAACATAACAGCATGGAAATGAATGATTAATTAAAATTTTTAAAAAACTGAAATAAAGAAATAATGAAAAAAGTACAAAACATGACGTTGAGTTTGTGCTTTATAGAACAAAGAATAGGGTGAAAAGGAATACCAATTTAAAAATGGTGGCATAAGAGAGTGAGGAGAACAGAACGAGAATGAGGATCAGCAAAATAATGGGCTGAAACATCTTATGAATGAAAGGATGAAAAGGGGGAGGGGGACGAGGGGGTGAGAGACACATTGACAAGTTAGATAAGTGGATGTTAGACGACAGGAAAAAAATGACAGTCATTAAAGTCATACAGAATCCAATCATGTTTAATTCTTTGCCTTACAGACAGTGGCTCCTCTGCCTGTTTATCCTCCTGCCTGGGGACGTCCAGCCGATCTATGAAGCTCTGCAGCTCCTTCCTGAAGGCTTTCAACTGGGCGTTGATACGATACAGCAGCTCATGCTCTCTGATCCTGTAGAGCAATCATAAAGAATGTTTCGACCGAATTAATGATAAAAACAAGATTTTCCAATTTGACTGTAATGTCAGTAACAGTCCAGGACACTTCAACTGATCACAGTCTTCTTACCTGCCACCTTCTTCATCCTCCTCCAGCCTGGCAAACAGTTCCCCGTTGGTGACGTACACTCGGGCCTCAGCGATGATAGTGCTGGTGTCAGCGATGAGCCTATCGATGGTCCGACCCAGCCTCTCCGCCTCCATGCAGATGTCTATCATCTGCTGCCGGTCCTTCAGGCTTCTGGCTAAAAAACGACTGTCCACGGGTGAGTAGAGGGAGCGCGTCGGGGTGAGGCAGCGGATGTTCCTCACCTCGTCCGGGTCGCTCTCCCCTCCGATGGGGCCCTCGCGCTTACGGTGGGGTGGGAGGAGGCGAGGGGAGGACGCTGAGGCCGAGGGCGTGTCATCGTCCCGGCCGCCGTCGCTCTCGGCGTCGCTGTCCCTCGGGCTGGCGCGGATGCCCAGGTGGGAGGCCAGGTCGTAGCGCTGCATGTTGGAGAGCAGCACGCGGTTCTCGTACTGGAGCTGCATAACTTTTCCGCTCAGCTCATTGATCTGCAGGCGAGCCACTTTCAGCTCCTCCTGCAGGCCCTCCACTTTAGCAGGGTCAGCTCCTCCTGGTGTTGAAACAAGGTGACGATGAAAAGTGGAACACTTGTTTAAATGAGACTTTATTGTGCAACGTCTGCAGGCTGTATGAAACACATTTTCCATGGGATATATTATGCTGAAAGAGAAGAGAAGTGTGTGTGATTCATCTCCTGCAACGATGACAGTGAAAGACGGTGAGAAAAGAAAGACAAACCTCCTCCATGTCTCGATCCAGCTTCATGGGATCCGGCCTTGTATTTCAGTTTATTGAGCTCGTTTGTCACCTAAACATAAAACTGAACGTTATTCCTCTGTGTGCTTATTACTGTGTGGGTGAACAGCTCACACACTTTAATTTTATTTTCGTACGAGGCTTAGAGAGGAGCTAGTTTCTATAAAAGGCCTCAAAGTCATTGATGATACTAATGATAGCAACCAAAGAGGAGACACATAAAAATTGCATCCTACATTATTGAAATTAAAGCAGCATTGCTTTGCCGAGTAATATCCAGAAGTACTGTATATACCAGATATTATTTACTGTCTTTTTTCAAACAGAACCAAACAGAAACCAGTCCTGGACAGAGAAACTAAAGCAGACTATTCCTGTTGAGTTTCTCTGCATTTTTTTGTATCTGAATCTTGTAATATCAATGCAAAGGACCCATTGAGGAAACTGCGTGTTTCTTGAATGCAATCTAAACTGTTTACCTTTTTGTTCTCTTCTTCCACATCTGCTAAATTCCTGCGAAGGAGTTCAGCCTCGTCCTCCACCAGCTGAAGCTGCTGCCTCAGCTCCGACAGGGCCTCGCCCTGCTCCCTGCATTGTTGACCTCCGCTGCTAGAGCCGTCCAGGCCTGCCGCCGCAAGACTAGGTGAGGAGCAAAGCATTGATAACTGCAAACGTGCATTTACAGCCCACTCTTTTATTTTGCTTTTTCCTTATCACAAATTATAATTTTTTATTCTCATCATCAATAATCTGGGGAATCTGCAAAGTACCTGTCCTCCCTCATGTCGTCCAGCTCGGCCTTCAGCCCCCTGTTCTCCACCTCCAGCTCCACAATCTTCCTCCCCAGGATGTTCGCCTCCTCCTCCACCAGGCGCAAGCGGAGCTTCAGCTCTGATTCGCGGGTGGTGGGAGGTCCTCCAGCTTCACCTTTGGGCAGAGGGCTGTCCACGTCCCCGTAGAAGGAACGGTACTTCTGCAGTTCCTGCTCCAGTCGGTCCTTTTCCTTGTCGATCTTTGCCATCTTTTTCCTCATCAAGATGGCTTCCTCCTTGATGAAGGCAAGCTGACATTTCAGATCCTCATTTTCTTCCTATGGAAAAGGAAGACAGTTTGTTGATATGCAGATTAGTTATTACCTTATGAGCTGTCTTTTTTTTTTTTCACAAACTCAATATGGAAGAATACATAATACACCAATAATGTAGTTTCTCCCCTTATTTGAATTTCTTTGGTAGTGTTCCAGAACATCTACCAGCCTTGGAAATGTTTCATTGCCTGTACATATTATAACGGGGTGATGGTCATACTCTTTAAGCTCAAGGGCCTTTTCGCAGGTCCCTGCTCGAAAATGAAAAGAGTATATCTCTGCAACTACAAGGTCTATATGAATAATCTTGGTTAGTATATAGAGGTAACACTTGTGAGATTTCAGCAATGCACATGTTACTTGGTCAGAGGAAATGAAAATGGAACACAACATAAATGAAAGATTTAAGATTTCATACTAAGCATCTCTGCTGTTGCTCATAGTATCTGATATTGTAAATGCTGACTTACCTCGATTGGGGTCTGTGGAATCCTCCTCTCAGCTCTCTGTCCATCCTTACTTCCTTTTCTTTTCAGTGAGAGCTGCAGGGAAACATCAGTTGTTACATCAGCAGCAGCAGCAGCTCGCTCTTTTCTCACTGGGGCGACTGATAACATCCAGATGTATGGAACACTGAAGGCTCGGTAATGGAAAAAAATCGTCCCACTCTAACTCACTCTCCAGAACGTTGCTGGTCAAATATTCAAATGCAACACGTGGTGATCACGAGTGCCAGTGTGGATTTTACAGCCTTCAAATGGAAAACACCTGCAGCAACATGCATTTGTAAAATTCTTTCTGTCTGAGAATGAGTCATCTAACACATATTAAAAAGATATCAGGGCATAAAATCTCTTATGTTACTGTACTTTTCTCAGTGGGATTTTCAACTCCAGCTACTATTGAAATGATTTAAGATTCAATGTCATCAACTGTTCAATATTCTGTATTCCATTTTAATTATGTTTGGTCAATAAGGTATTTATTCACTAAAGATAATCTACAATAGTAACTTTATTTTACAGTGTCCTTCAAAAGCGCACAGTCCTGTATTGCCTCTTATCAACCTAACGTCTGTTATTGTTCAGGAAACTATTGGGATTGCATTTCCCCAAGCGCGCACACGCGCACACACACAGAGAGAGAAAGATGGAACAAACAAATGCACACACCGCCCTGTGGCCCTCACCTCTTTGGCTTTCTCCAGCTCGTTCTGCAGAGCCTGCTTGGTGACCTCCACCTCGATCAGCTGCTGCCTCAGCTTCTCGTTCTCCTCCTCTGTCTTTGTCCTCTTCTCCTCCACACTCTCCAGCTCATGGTGCAGGCGCACGGACACGTCCTTTGCCACCTGCGTGACCAAGACAGAGGAGAAGAGACATGATGAGAGATTTAAGGAATGCAGAATACAACTGCATGATGCTGGGGGATCTCCTCGGACTCACTTTCAGGTCTTGCTCCAGACTCCGGACCAGCTCTCCGTCCACCTGGCCGCTCTCCGCGAACCGGAGTCTCTTCCTCTCGGCTTTCTTGAGTCGGTACTGGAGGATCCGACAGTTCTTGTTGGCTCTCTCCAGATCTCTGCGCATGTCCTGGAGCTGGCAGGCGTCCTCCTCGTAGAACGTGTCCCGCATCTCATCCATCTCTGCCCGCATCTCCTCGATTTCAATCTAACAAAACACAGGGGGGAAAGAAATCTAAATGTGCCAGGAAGTAATTGAATCCATTAAGTCCAGCCACTGAGGAAAATTGGCCTTTTTAAAGCATATTTTTCAAAACAACGCCTGAAGCATTATGTATAGGCTGGGACAACAGGTGTGACTACTGCACACGCTGAAAAACAACAAATTGTTGAAGCAAATTGAAATAGTCTGAATTTCAATGTAACCAGTTTACCTTAAGATCCTCGTTCTCATCCTCCAGCCTTTCGATCTCGTCTTGCATCCCCTGGTCGGGCTGTGGCGGAGCGGGCTGCGGTCGGTCGCGCTCCGGGGACAGCTCCGGCTCCGAGGCGGGCGGAGACGCGGATCTCGGCTGCATCTTTGTCCCTTTCTTCCCCAGGCTCTTATTCAAGTGGAACTGTATTAGCTCGGACTGCAAGCATCCCTCCTTCCAGAAACCGGGTCCGCAGCCCACGGTGCCTTTGGAGCCCTTCTTGGTGCCGCTCGTCGCCGCGGCGGCGGCCTCCCCTCCCCTCGGGTTTTTGCTCCTCAGTTTTGGGGACTTGGATGCGCACGGCTGGTCGGAGACGACGCGGTTCGCGTCTCCTCTGGAGGGCGAGGACGCGTCGGGGCGGGCCGAGTCTTCCGGTGTCTGGACGCCGCCTCTGTCTGCAGCCGCCGCCGGCTTGTGTGGCGTCGGGCTTTCAGCACCAGCAGCCTGGACAGCGGCCGCGCCTCTGGTGGCAGCAGCGCCTCCGGCCTGCCGCTCCCTGCCGGTGGAAACGGGAGACTGACCTCGGCTGCTTCGCCCGCTCCCTCCCCCTCCTCCTCCTCCTCCTCCTCCTCCTCCTCCCTGCTTTGACGCGACGAGCTTCGACGAGTTGCTGCCCTTCTGTGCGGCTTTGGATCCACCGTCCTTGAGACCGGCCGGGGACGACGACCGCGGCTGCTGCTTCCGGCTGCTATTGTCTGGCTGCCGCGGGGAGTCGGCGGAGGAGGATGGGTTCATCATGGTGTCACCGGCTCAGCTCATCCCCAGCAACATCCGCGCCCTTCACCCGTGTCACTGTCCCTGGAAGAAAAGGGCCCTTTCATACTTAGGCTATAAGGCGGATAAGGGGGTAGGCGAGATAAATGAGAACATGTTAGGCGAGGGACCGAGCAGTCCGTTTGTGTGACCAAGACTTTACTGAAGAGAGGATGGGAAGAAGCCGGGTGCCGCACCAGGGCGCACCGCGCTTGTAAGATGGAGCTTTTTACGCACGGCTAATTAGGCCACGGTCAGTGGAAAGCGCCCAGAGACGGATACGTGACCACCAGTGATTATGCAGTCGGCCATTCAGCCCCTGTGTGTGAGATCAGCTGCTGCTCGGGCAATTAGACAACCCACACTTGTGCCATGTGCGCGGCCCGCAGGGCAACGGGAGAGAGCGAAGAGGAGGCGATGTCATTGGCTGTTAAACCCGGAGCAGCAGCGAGCCAATTAAAACCGCGCTGCTTGTTCCGTTGACAGAGGACGGGTCCTGAGTGAGTGGCCCCTGATCCGATCCCCCACCGACCCAGGAGAGACAAAGGACCACCCGGCCTCTCCATCGCCCGCCGGATGAGCCACGTCCGAGCTGCTGAGAGGAACCGCTTCCTGTCTGCCATCTTCATCGAACTCCTCATCACCAACCTGCCCGATGACTCAGGTAGATGGAGGAGGATGGAAGATGAGCTATACAAGTGTCGGCGCCAACGGCGAAACCCCCCCCCCCCCCCCCCCCCCCCCCCCCAAAAAAACCCCTTTCTTTTGTCTAACGAACAGGTGGAACAGTTAGTGCATTTTTCTTTTCTCTTTGTCTCTTTGGGTCTGAAAAGCAAAGACTCGCCTGCGAGTCACAGAGTCTCTCCCACCCCGCCTCTCACTATAAGTGCTGGTTAAATGAAGGATTGTTGAAGAGACCAAACAAGGGAGGGAGCGCGGCTCAGTGTAGAATCCAGTGGAATACAGTTTTCTATATATAAACAAGCAGGAGCAGCAACAGTACATCAAGGCACCTCGGGAGGCCTGGCAGCACAGGACATGATGTGGACCACAGTCTCTGCTCTGCCCTTCGTACAGGTCACACGTGGCCTATACGTGCTCGAAGACACAAGCATTGTGAACACCAAAAAATGAATTCCTTACCTGTTTAACGTGTGTTTTGTCGGACGCTGGAGGGTGATGGTGATGGTGATGGGGAGGCAGGAAGGGAGGCTGACTCTAGCGCCGCCCGGCCACCGAGCAACCTGTTTCAATATTCATGACATTACATCATCGGCTGGGAGCAGACTGCTCTCATTGGAAGACGACACGATGCTCTCTCTCTCTCTCTCTCTCTCTCTCTCTCTCTCTCTCTCTCTCTCTCTCTCTCTCTCTCTCTCTCTCTCCTTGAATTCAGACATTTGAACTGAGCTTTATTAACAGGTTGAGGTATGATTTCTCATACTCTGACAATTATTTGACTTCGGTTCCCTGATCGGAAAGGAAGTGACTCATCCATCGGTGGCATTGATTTCAGTGACGTAGACCTTAATGGCCGTGGAGCTGCTTATTTTTAAACCTGTGGTTCAAAATGTTTGTTGCTGTTGCCACCTTTCTCCCGCAATTTTCTTTTCCACAAATGTCAAAACACATCTGTGAAACACCACAGAGAAGCAGAAGTGATGTTGTGTGCAGCATCCTGTAACCGGTTTGCAGGAAGTGTGAGGGTTGATTTGGATTGAAAGCTTTAGGATTTGCTCTGCTCGGAAAAGTTTTATGGCAGGGATTTGAGCTTCTGTCAAAGGTTCGATAAAAAAACAAACATCTCTCAGGCTCTTACCTGTGTGTGTCACAACAGGCTTTTACATTCTCTATATCTTAATCCGTTCAGAAACAAAACTGTTCTCAGTTGTAATCACAGTTTGATTACCAGACAAGATGTCGTGGGGAATGATGGTCCATTTTCTCTGAATAGGATAACAGATGTTTGGGGTCCTGCACTCCTTTTCACTCTCTCTCCCCGCGCACGCACACACACACACACGCACACACACACACACGCACACACACACACACACACACACACACACACACACGCATTCATCACTTCCCCCCACCCATCCTTCTTCTGCCCCAGGACTATTCAATCATTTGCCTGCATTTAAGTGACAGATGTCTCCATTGTGGAAGCTCCCGTTTGCACCAGACAGGAATTGTTGATTCTTTTATCTCTTAGGTGAAACAAAAGAAGGGGTTTATACAGTGTTTGGTTGAGAAAGTGTCTTTTATCATGCACAGAGAACACACAATTTTTTTACTATTAAATCTACACATGGGGAAAACACTGTAGACGTTTGCACATTTTACATCTTTGTTATTTAATCCGGCAGCATAAATTTAATATATTTACAAAGTGGATAACGTGTGTGTGTGTGTGTGTGTGTGTGTGTGTGTGTGTGTGTGTGTGTGTGTGTGTGTGTGTGTGTGTGTGTGTGTGTGTGTGTGTGTGTGTGTGTGTGTGTGTGTGTGTGTGTGTGTGTGTGTGTGAGAGAGAGTGAGAGAGTGTGCAGATCCTCTTCCTATGCACTGGTGCTATTAGAGAGGTAAAGAGAAAGAGAGCGAGAGAGAAGATGATGAACATTTTTCTAAAAATAACACCCTCATCCATTTCCCACACCCAAGCCTCTCTGTCATTCTCACTTTCTCTATTATTCACACATACCCTCACCCCAGATCACCTCAGTGAAGTCATGTGCAGGCAGAGGGATCCCAGACTTCGTGTTTGTTTGTCACTAAGCAACATTATCAGGATTAATCTGATGTGTCATACTGCAGTTTCTGTGTGGCATGTAATATTTTTATAATGCAACGTATAGACTGAACTGGAGTCTTTCACAAGCCCCACCACGAAACTCTACACTTTTCTTGAACTTTGTGTGGTGACACGTTCAAAAGAATAACGTTTAAACAAATACATTTTTCAACAAAATGCATTCAAAGAGTCACATGCGGAAAATGTGTTCAATCCATTATTAATAATCACGCATGCCATCGGTGAGGCGTATCCTGACAGATAATAACCAGCTTGTTTGTGAAACTATAGTGCCTCATTGGTGCAATGTGTTTCTCCCACAAGGCTAAAAAAACAAACCACGCCTGTCTCTGGTTTCGGTTGTTGTGCTCCAGATATCCACCGAGCTTCTGACTGGCAGGATAATTGTTACTTTTCAGTGAGATCCACATGGGATTTAACTGAAGGAGACGATGCAGCACAGATATTCAAACGGACGCATACATGTTTTCCGTCACCTGAATCCTGACAGGTGTTTACTGTATGCCTCACATATACTTTATATAGATGTACATATACATTATCTCTCTCACTGTTGCTCTGTTTCTGTCCTTGTCCTCTGTTCAGGTGGTGTCTGGAGAGAAGCCAGGGAGGCTGTTTTGTATCTTATCAAGAGCAACATTTGAATGAAAGCATTACGCTGACATAAATCTGACAAGCCACACGTTAATGAGATTATACTAATTAGAGTGAAAAACCCATGCATGACACATGAACTGACATTCTTATGCTATGAAGCTGAGGATAATAAGCAGGCCAAATCAGCCATTTTATTCATTACAATACATTGTTCTTTGGTTTTTTTTACACGGCCTGACTTATTTTTAATAAAGCACCGGGAGGCATCTGAGCGCCAATGTTATTCTGAATCTTATTTCACAGCTTCTGGCTCATAAAGCTGTTAATCATTTGTCCTGCTCATGAAGACATCTCCGAGTGTTTACGCTACAGAGACGTGCGTGTCTGTACTGAGAGGACGGGGGTGAAACAGTTGTAAGGCCATGGGACACCTTCCAAAAGGAAGAGTGGCTGATGATGTTGTGGTTTTCTGTTACCGAGTTGTGAAATTATGGCTCTGGGGTGAGGGAATAACACAAACATCATCCATGTAATACCCCTCAGCTAGTGGACGCCTCCCACTCATAAACTCTGCAGGGGGGGTTGCACACACACACACACACACACACACACCCTCTGCTGATTCAAGATGAAGAAGAAACAGGGGGGGGCTGGGTGAGTGGGAGGTGAGGGGTTTGGGGGGTTTGGGGGGGGTCAGACAGCTGCTGTGTACAGTCACCATGGAAACCTTTGTCTGAACTTTTCAAAGTGAAGAGGGATGCGTCATGCTTTAACCTCAATTTTAATAGTTCATTCGTTTTAATAAATACTGTTTATTTTGAGATTGTCTTTGGGCAGACAAGACTCAAACATGACCCCTATTGATTGACACTTATTTGTGATATACACATAGACCAAAGTGAGAGGTCTTCAAAATTGAATTTAAAAAAATGTAACATTCATATCACTGATTTTGCAGCGTTGACAGCCTGATGACTATTGCACAGAGAAGAGCATAAAAACAAAACAGTGGAAATTTCACAACCATATCACTATCAGATGAAAAAATATTTTACAGTAAGAGGAAAACACCTTACAAGTCCTGCAATTCAAAAGCTTGTTTTCTCTAAGTTGAAGTGCAAAAGTATGTTTAACTAAATGTATCTAATGTATCAAAAGTATGTAAATGAACTGTACAGTGAGTAATATTACTTGTAATATACTAATAATATACTTTGAAAATAGGATTTGACTTATAATTAAAGAGGAGGATTATATTATTCTCTTCGTGTTATAAGAGCTGATAAGGTTGGATGCTTCCAAAGGTTGGGAACATGTTGAGCAAACTATAATTGTGTAACTGCAATGCTCATTCCCTAAAATGAGACCTTGTCGCCCTCTAGTGTTTAAAAACTTATTCTGCAATGCTGTTACCAATGAGGGCAAAGCCACAGATGGAGTTTATGTACAAACAAAGTCTGGATCCACAGAGAATGTAAAATAATTTATATCCTTGTCAAGGAACCATGACATTTACTGCATTGTGAAGTGAAAAGGGGAAGCCAACATTTGTACAGGCATACAGTTTAATTTAATTTGAAGAGAGTTTTCAAAGTTATGGGGAAAAAAACACACAGAGAAGCAATGTCGGCATAGAAATGTCCAAGTTAACACAATGGGAAGATTCCCAAATGCACAGTGTACAAAATGTCACAATGTAATATGTACAACACAAAAAGAAGAACACAAATACACAGACGAGCGCTCTCAGCTAGATGGAATTTGGTATTTACATGAAAATAAATAGAACAAACTGATAAATAACATTAAAATGCATTGGCTGATGGATGACATAAGCTGGATTTGCAGATATAGAGCCGACCACTGATTTATACTCTATATACTACAGACAGAGCAACGTTATTATTCATATTGGTATATAATACACAGTCACTATAGAGGTTGACCAGTTCTTTTTGTAATGAAACCTTAACTTGATCTATTTAAATCCAAATAATTTTTCCCCTGATTAATTTACATTCAAGCCAGCTCAGGATATGGATTGAGTCCTGGAAACATAGAACACAAAAAGGATATTTGATTGAATGTTGGGAGAAAAATTTGCCAAAAGTGACTGTAAGCTTGTTCTCTGCAAAGGGGGAACCCAGGTCACTTCTTTGTTCGGCACACGACATTTTCACCAAGCGCGTAAGACAAACGACTACGTCAGAGAGAATATAAAAAGACATATATTTATCTGCAAAGACAAAGCTCCAACTGCTTCTCTTTCAAAAGTGGGAAACACTGAGATAATCATTCATTCGTTTTTTTTCTCTCTGGATAATATTCATTATATTTCATGACATTACATACAAGTAGAGCTATATAAAACGGGTTGTATACAGAAATAGAAAATCTAAATTTCAACCTACTATGAGCTAGAGTTGAGGATTATTTCATCTCACAACAGTCCCAACGGGTTAGAAATCTATCTTTTTTCTTTTTCTATGTACATCTTACCTCTGGATATTGATTTATTATTCTTTAAAACGTAACTGTGTGCTAATGGATGAAAGCTGGGGGGAAAACAGAGTCCATAATATGAAATAAATAGGAACAAATAAGACAACTTCAGAGGGCGTCAGTGGACATGTACTGTAAACTCAGGTGTCTCTCATGTAACACGAATAGTATCTTCAATAAGACGAGGACATGACATGAAATTGTACATCATCGTCATCATCAGTTTTATATCAGTAAAGGTGAAGAGCCAAAAATCCAAAAAAAAAGCTCAAATATCAACTGACATGGTTCTGCACGTGTTCTGATGTGTATTCCTGTCTCATTACAGCAGTGATCACTCGTAATGATGGTAAATCAACCTTTTTCAAGCAGCTCAGGAGTGTTTAATGTGGCGTTCCTACCGTAGCCTTCCACGTGCGCCTGCTCAACTCTGATGTCTCCTTGCCAGGCTCAGTTTTTAAGCCCAAAGTCCCTCTGTGTGTGTGCCCCGTCTACAGTAACTACCCCCACAGTAAAGAGAGGGAATACTCCCGCACCAGACACTGCTGTATTTTGGGTTATTTGCGATAACGGTCAGTTTAGGCACGACCTTTGACACCTCTCACTAACACAATGATCCTCTCTCAACACAGGCCTGTCTCAAGATTGTATCTACAACACTCAGATCATGACTTAAAATAAACACGTCACACTTTAACACATCCATTCATCTACATCTTCCTCAAATGAAGTCTTTCACGTTTTAGCACTAGCAAAACCGAGAACCCAAAGCAAAGGCCCTACCTGCACCTCAACCCCTCACACTCCTCTTCCTCTAATCCCTTTTAGCTCTTCCTTTCCGCTTCCTCCTCCCAGAGTTCTCCTGGGGCTTTTCCTCTTTGCTCGCCATCACCATTGCTCCGTTGGCGGCCCTGCTGAGCCCATTCGGGGCCCCATTAGAGAGGGCCTTGCCCGCTTTGGAGGCGGAGGCGGCGTCGCGCCTGGGCTGCTGGCGGCGGTAGGTCTGGTAGTAGAAGTTGCCGAAGAGGATGATGAAGGTGATGGCGTAGCAGATGAGGGAGTAGTGCATCCAGTGGGGGAAGTCACAGTTGACGTAGAGGGACAAGGCCGTGTGGCCGATGGTGACGTGGAACTGAACCTGAAGCACAGAGAGAGAAATGAAATCCTGTTTCTTTGCACCTGCCAAAAGTTTCTCAATCTCTTAACTGACTCATTGTTTTTTTTTTTTTAAATCTGTTGAATTAATACATTTCATGGAAAGCAATTGCCACAGAGGTAACGAATGTTTTACCATCTGGATGATGGTCAAATACTTCTTCCACCACAGGTACTTTTGGATCTTAGGTCCGCAGGAGGCCAGGCCGTAATACAGATACATCAGGACATGGATCATTGCGTTCATGTGCGCGCCGAAGAACGCTGCAAATAGAAGAAAAATATCGGTTTAATTTTAAAAAATAGGGCATATGGATTCAAAATTAAAACAATATATATATATATATATATATATATATATATATATATATATATATATATATATATATATATATATATATCGACAGGAACCGGCACAAAGTATAATCTCGACAGTTACTGTAGCATGAGCTACTCACACTGTCCTCCTGCCACCCATTTGATGCCGATCCACCAGAGCGTGAACATGGTGCAGTGGTGGTAGACGTGCAGGAAGGTAACCTGGTTGAACTTTTTCCTCAGGATGAAGAACACCGTGTCCAGGTACTCGATGCCTTTCGAGATGAAATACCACCACAGAGCTCCGGCCACCTGTCTCGGACATGACATGAGAGAAGTTGAGGGGAGAAGGCAGGTAGAGGATTACTTCATTTGGACTCTCTCTCTCTCTCTCTCTTCTAACTTGTTGCACGATCGAATATGAAGCTGTGGGAACGTCACTTAATTCCAAACTTATGTGCACTTCCTTGATCTAATCTACTCTGCAACATCTCCTCCTCAGGGTCACCTGAGACCACACGACTCTGCTTTCTGTGTCAGGTGTGTGACTACGTCATGGAGCAGCAGGAAGGAAGGTGAAACCGAACACCCGCCGCCACGATCCCTCACCCAGCTCCCACTTTTTTTCTGAAAAACGCGACCAGCGTCCAAACTAGTGGAGGGCTGATCAGGTTTCTAAAAAAAAAAATACCACTGAGCGTGCAGCTT